>NC_091297.1:6208534-6316034 GCF_038502225.1 Cherax quadricarinatus
CACACCCCACCCGCCCCTCATCCACACCTCACCCGCCCCTCATCCACACCCTACCCGCTCCTCATCCACACCCCACCCGCCCCTCATCCACACCTCACCCGCCCCTCATCCACACCACACCCGCCCCTCATCCACACCCTACCCGCTCATCATCCACACCTCACCCCCCCCTCATCCACACCTCACCCGCCCCTCATCCACACCCTACCCGCTCATCATCCACACTTCACCCGCCCCTCATCCACACCTCACCCGCCCCTCATCCACCCCCTACCCGCTCCTCATCCACACCTCACCCGCCCCTCATCCACACCTCACCCGCCCCTCATCCACACCTCACCCGCCCCTCATCCACACCCTACCCGCTCCTCATCCACACCTCACCCGCCCCTCATCCACACCTCACCCGCCCCTCATCCACACCTCACCCGCCCCTCATCCACACCCTACCCGCTCATCATCCACACCTCACCCACCCCACATCCACACCTCACCCGCCCCTCATCCACACCCTACCCGCTCATCATCCACACTTCACCTGCCCCTCATCCACACCTCACCCGCCCCTCATCCACACCCAACCCCCTCCTCATCCACACCACACCCGCCCCTCATCCACACCTCACCCGCCCCTCATCCACACCTCACCCGCCCCTCATCCACACCCTACCCGCTCCTCATCCACACCTCACCTGCACCTCATCCACACCTCACCCGCCCCTCATCCACACCTCACCCGCCCCTCATCCACACCCTACCCGCTCATCATCCACACCTCACCCACATTGGTTGAAGGTGTGGTGGTGGATGGGGTGGTAGTAACCAGAGCATCATTAGTGGTATCAGCGGGTAAACTATTAAGTAACGATATTATGTAAGACATCATTCTTACTTGTAACAGTAGAGTGATGTACAGTAATAATGGCGACTATGTTCCCTACACAATAATAAATAACGTGAATATAAAATTATAATATTTTTACAAAGCATGTTCACACACACACACACACACACACACACACACAGGAAGCAGAGAGAGAGAGGATCCAGTAGCGATCAGTGAAGAGGCGGGGCCAGGAGCTGAGTCTCGACCTCTGAAACCATAATTAGGTGAGTAGGTGAGTACACACACACACACAGAACACAGAACACAGGACGAAAGGAAGATGATGAAAGAGAGAGTTCAAAAACGAAAGGAGAAATGGGAGGAAATGAAAAAGAAGAGCAGAATAACCCAGGTTCAAATGGAAGGACAAACACCCCCCCCAGAAACACCTGCAGAAGGACTCCAGCCACGACACCCCCAAGGCAACTGAACAATCCAAACCAACCATCACACACCGATCCCTCTGTTTCCAACCCCGCACCACAGTTACAGTATTAGAACAGAAGTTGAAGGTTTGGTACACAAATGCAGATGGATTAACGAATAAACATGAGGAATGGCAAGAAAGAATCAATGAGAAGTCCCCAGACATCATAGCAGTTACAGAAACAAAACTTACGGAGACAATAACAGATGCAATCTTCCCACCAGGATACCAGATCATGAGGAAAGATAGAAGGGGCAGGGTGGGAGGTGGGGTTGCTCTGCTCATAAAAAACAGATGGAAATTCGAGAAAATGGAAGGCATAGATGAGACGGGAGAAAGAGACTACATAGCAGGTACACTTCAGTCTGGGGAACACAAAGTGGTCATTGCAGTGATGTATAATCCACCACAGAACTGCAGGAGGCCAAGAGAGGAATATGAAGAGAGCAACAGAGCAATGGTGGACACACTTGCTGAGGTGGCAAGAAGAGCTCACTCCAGCAGAGCAAAGTTGCTGGTTATGGGGGATTTCAACCACAGGGAGATTGACAGGGAAAACCTGGAGCCACATGGGGGTCCCGAAACATGGAGAGCCAGGATGTTGGACGTGGTGCTGGAAAACCTCATGCACCAACATGTTAAGGACACTACCAGAGTGAGAGGGGAGGATGAACCAGCAAGATTGGACCTTGTGTTCACCCTGGGCAGCTCAGACATTGAGGACATCAAGTATGAGAGTCCCCCAGGAGCAAGCGACCACGTGGTTCTGTTCTTTGAATACATAGTAGAGCTGCAAGTGGAGAGAATAATAGGAGTTGAATGGGAAAAGCCTGACTATAAAAGAGGGGACTACATAGGGTTGAAGAACTTCCTGCGGGAGGTCCAATGGGACAGAGAACTGGCAGGAAAACCAGTAAATGAAATGATGGAATATGTAACAACAAAATGCAAGGAGGCAGTGGAAAAGTTTATTCCCAAGGGCAACAGTAACAACGGGAAGACCAGAACGAGCCCCTGGTTTACCCGACGGTGTAAGGAGGCAAAAACAAAGTGCAATAGAGAATGGAAAAAGTACAGAAGGCAGAGAACACACAAAAATAGGGAGATCAGTCGCAGAGCCAGGAATGAGTATGCACAGGTAAGGAGGGAGGCCCAGCGACAGTATGAAAATGACATAGCATTGAGAATCAAGACTGACCCAAAACTGTTGTAGAGCCACATCAGGAGGAAGACAACAGTCAAAGACCAGGTGATCAGATTAAGGACAGAAGGTGGAGAACTCACAAGAAATGATCAGGAGGTATGTGAGGAGCTGAACAGGAGATTTAAGGAAGTTTTTACAGTAGAGACAGGAAGGGCTGTGGGAAGAAAGCACAGAAGGGAACATCAAGAGGGAATATACCAACAAGTGTTGGATGACATACGAACAACTGAGGAGGAGGTGAAGAAACTCTTAAGTGACCTTGACACCGCAAAGGCGATGGGACCGGACAACATCTCCCCATGGGTCCTTAGAGAAGGAGCAGAGATGCTGTGCGTGCCTCTAACCACAATCTTCAACACATCCCTTGAAACTGGGTAACTACCTGAGAAATGGAAGACAGCTAATGTAGTCCCCATATTTAAGAAAGGAAACAGAAACGAGGCACTAAACTACAGACCTGTGTCTCTGACATGTATTGTGTGCAAAGTCATGGAGAAGATTATCAGGGGGAGAGTGGTCGAACACCTGGAAAGGAACAAGATTATAAATGAAAACCAGCATAGGTTCATGGAAGGCAAATCCTGTATCACAAACCTCCTGGAGTTTTATGACAAGGTAACAGAAGTAAGACACGAGAGAGAGGGGTGGGTAGATTGCGTTTTCCTAGACTGCAGGAAGGCCTTTGACACAGTTCCCCACAAGAGATTAGTGCAGAAGCTGGAGGATCAGGCGCATGTAAAAGGGAGGGCACTGCAATGGATAAGGGAATACCTGACAGGGAGGCAGCAACGAGTCATGGTACATGAAGAGGTATCACAGTGGGCGCCTGTTACGAGCGGGGTCCCACAGGGGTCAGTTCTAGGACCAGTGCTATTTTTGATATATGTGAACGACATGATGGAAGGAATAGACTCTGAAGTGTCCGTGTTCGCAGATGATGTGAAGTTGATGAGAAGAATTAAATCGGACGAGGATGAGGCAGGACTGCAAAGAGACCTGGACAGGCTGGACATGTGGTCCAGTAACTGGCTTCTCGAATTCAATCCAGCCAAATGCAAAGTCATGAAGATTGGGGAGGGGCAAAGAAGACGGCAGACAGAGTATAGGCTAGGTGGACAAAGACTACAGACCCCACTCAGGGAGAAAGACCTTGGGGTGACCATAACACCGAGCACATCACCGGAGGCACACATCAACCAAATAACTGCTGCAGCATACGGGCGCCTAGCAAACCTGAGAATAGCGTTCCGATACCTTAATAAGGAATCGTTCAAGACACTGTACACTGTGTATGTTAGGCCCATACTGGAGTATGCAGCACCAGTCTGGAACCCACACCTGGTCAAGCACGTCAAGAAGTTAGAGAAAGTACAAAGGTTTGCAACAAGGCTAGTCTCAGAGCTCAAGGGAATGTCGTACGAGGAAAGGTTAAGGGAAATCGGACTGACGACACTGGAGGACAGAAGGGCCAGGGGAGACATGATAACGACATTCAAGATACTGCGGGGAATAAACAAGGTGGACAGAGATAGGATGTTCCAGAGAGGGGTCACAACTGGAAGCTGAAGACTCAGACGAGTCACAGGGACGTTAGGAAGTATTTCTTCAGTCATAGAGTTGTCAGCAAGTGGAAAAGCCTAGCAAGTGAAGTAGTGGAGGCAGGAACCATACATAGTTTTAAGAAGAGGTATGACAAAGCTCAGGAAGCAGAGAGAGAGAGGATCCAGTAGCCATCAGTGAAGAGGCGGGGCCAGGAGCTGAGTCTCGACCCCTGCAACCACAATTAGGTGAGTACAATTAGGTGAGTACACACACACACACACACACACACATATACACACACACACACACTCACACACACACACACACACACACACACACACACACACACACACACACACACACACACATACACACACACACACGCACACACAAAGTGAGTCCATGGTTTACCTGAAGGTGTAGGGAGGCAAAAACAAAGTACACCAGAAAATGGTAGAGGTACAGAAGATAAAGGACCCAGGAAAATGAGGAGAATATTTGAAGAGCCAGGAACGAGTATGCACAGATAAGGAGGGAGGCCCAGCGACAGTACGACAACGACATAGCATCAAAAGTCAAGTCTGACCCGAAACTGCTGTATAGCCACATTAAGAGGAAGACAACAGTCAAAGACCAGGTGATCATGCTGAGGAAAGAAGGTGGGGAACTCACAAGAACCGATCAAGACGTATGTGAGGAGCTAAGCAGGAGATTTAAGGAAGCATTTACAGTGGAGACAGGAAGGACTCTGGGAAGACAGGACAGAGGGGGGCACAACAGGCAATATACCAAGAAGTGTTGGATGATATACACACAACTGAGGAGGAGGTGAAGAAGCTGCTAAGGGACTTTGATATCTCAAAGGCGATGGGACCGGACATCTCCCCGTGGGTCCTTAGAGAGGGAGCAGAAACGCTGTGTGTGCCACTAACCACAATCTTCAACACATCCCTTTAAACTGGGCAACTACCTGAAGTATGGAAGACGGCAAATGTAGTTCCCATTTTTAAAAAAGGAGACAGAAAAGAGGCACTAAACTATAGACCAGTGTAGCTGATGTGGAGAAGATTATTAGGAGGAGAGTGGTGGAGCACCTGGAATGGAACAAGAGTATAAACGACAACCAACACAGATTCATGGAAGGCAAATTGTTATGCCCCTTGGTCATAATTATTTATTAATACGGGATTTCTTCACTTAATATTATACTCAGGGTTTCTTAAATAATTAAATTAAAGATTCGTCTAGTTTATAATATTATGATTCTAAATTATATAACTATGGATTATATACCAGGGTATTATTTATGTATATATTATTTTTGTATATGTTTAGGTAGGGAATTAGGCTACCGAAGTAGTTCAAAGACTAGAGGCGAAGTACCTGGTGGAAGTACCTCTCCACCCTCACCTATACCGAGTTGACATTAAACCTGAGTGTTCTGCTCAGAGAAGTTCGCTGTCTCCTCTGGTATTGTGAGCATTTACATAAGAGGCTCTTCTAGCTCCTCCATATTATCTCCAGAACCGTCACAAGGGGATTTTGCTAGACAGTTCTGCCTTTCTAGAGAAAACTTCCAGTACAGAAATAGCTGCCTTAGTCGTGATTAACTCTTACCAGTTGCCGACATATTGAAGTGTATTTGTTAGAGAGGAAGTGACAAATATCCTCATAATTTATGTTTATTTATTTGAGAGGAAGTGACATATATCCTCGTTATAAATGTTAATTTGTTAAGACAGTATATTGTGGCGCCCTACTTAAGATGCTGATAGTTGTACACACACACACACACACATTATGTATGTATAAATATATATATATATATATATATATATATATATATATATATATATATATATATATATATATATATATATATATATATATAGATATATAGATATAGAGATATATAGATCTATATTCAACAAGTCGGCCGTCTCCCACCGAGGCAGGGTGACCCAAAAAAGAAAGAAAATCCCCAAAAAGAAAATACTTTCATCATCATTCAACACTTTCACCACACTCGCACATTATCACTGTTTTTGCAAAGGTGCTCAGAATACAACAGTTTAGAAGCATACACATATAAAGATACACAACATATCCCTCCAAACTGCCAATATCCCAAACCCCTCCTTTAAAGTGCAGGCATTGTACTTCCCATTTCCAGGACTCAAGTCCGACTATATGAAAATAACCGGTTTCCCTGAATCCCTTCACTAAATATTACCCTGCTCACACTCCAACAGATCGTCAGGTCCCAAGTACCATTCGTCTCCATTCACTCCTATCTAACACGCTCACGCACGTTTGCTGGAAGTCCAAGCCCCTTGCCCACAAAACCTCCTTTACCCCCTCTCTCCAACCCTTTCGAGGACGACCCCTACCCCGCCTTCCTTCCCCTATAGATTTATATGCTTTCCATGTCATTCTACTTTGATCCATTCTCTCTAAATGACCAAACCACCTCAACAACCCTCTTCAGCCCTCTCACTAATACTTTTATTAACTTCACACCTCCTAATTTCCACACTCCGAATTTTCTGCATAATATTTACACCACACATTGCCCTTAAACAGGACATCTCCACTGCCTCCAACCGTCTCCTCGCTGCTGCATTTACCACCCAAGCTTCACATCCATATAAGAGTGTTGGTACTACTATACTTTCATACATTCCCTTCTTTGCCTCCATAGATAACGTTTTTTGTCTCCACATATACCTCAACGCACCACTCACCTTTTTTCCCTCATCAATTCTATGATTAACCTCATCCTTCATAAATCCATCCGCCGACACGTCAACTCCCAAGTATCTGAAAACATTCACTTCTTCCATACTCCTGCTCCCCAATTTGATATCCAATTTTTCTTTATCTAAATCATTTGACACCCTCATCACCTTACTCTTTTCTATGTTCACTTTCAACTTTCTACCTTTACACACATTCCCAAACTCATCCACTAACCTTTGCAATTTTTTTTAAGAATCTCCCATAAGCACAGTATCATCAGCAAAAAGTTACTGTGTCAATTCCCATTTTGAATTTGATTCCCCAAAATTTAATCCCACCCCTCTCCCGAACACCCTAGCATTTACTTCCTTTACAACCCCATCTATAAATATATTAAACAACCATGGAGACATTACACATCCCTGTCTAAGACCTACTTTTACCGGGAAGTATTCTCCCTCTCTTCTACACACCCTAACCTGAGCCTCACTATCCTCATAAAAGCTCTTTACAGCATTTAATAACTTACCACCTATTCCATATACTTGCAACATCTGCCACATTGCTCCTCTATCCACTCTATCATATGCCTTTTCTAAATCCATAAATGCAATAAAAACTTCCCTACCTTTATCTAAATACTGTTCACATATATGCTTCAATGTAAACACTTGATCTACACATCCCCTACCCACTCTGAAACCTCCTTGCTCATCCGCAATCCTACATTCTGTCTTACCTCTAATTCTTTCAATTATAACCCTACCATACACATTTCCTGGTATGTATGTATGTATGTATGTATATATATATATATATATATATATATATAAATATATATATATATATATATATATACATACATAATTATTGTAACCACGAACGAGTGGTATTGATCATTAACAACACTGCGCTAGCCAAGGATTCGAACCCACCAAACCTCCCACACCCTCCACCTAACCTCGCACACCCTCCACCTAACCTCGCACACCCTCCACCTAACCTCGCATACCCTCCACTTAACCTCGCACACCCACCACCTAGCCTCGCACACCCACCACCTAACCTCGCACACCCACCACCTTACCTCGCACACCCACCACCTAACCTCGCACACCCCCCACCTAACCCCCCACACCCACCACCTAGCCTCGCACACCCACCACCTAACCTCGCACACCCACCACCTAACCTCGCACACCCACCACCTAACCTCCCGTACACTCCACCTAACCTCCCACACCCTCCACTTAACCTCCCACACCCTCCACCTAACCTCCCACACCCTCCACCTAACCTCCCACACCCTCCACCTAACCTTCCACACCCTCCACCTAACCTCCCACACCCTCCACCTAACCTTCCACACCCTCCACCTAACCTCCTACACCCTCCACCTAACCTCCCAGGTAACCTCCCACACCCACCACCTAACCTCGCACACCCAACACCTAACCTCCCACATCCACCACCTAACCTCCCACACCCTCCACCTTACCTCGCACACCCACCACCTAACCTCACACACCCACCACCTAACCTCCCACACCCTCCACCTTACCTCGCACACCCACCACCTAACCTCGCACACCCACCACCTAACCTCGCACACCCACCACCTTACCTCGCACACCCACCACCTAACCTCGCACACCCACCACCTAACCTCCCACACCCTCCACCTTACCTCGCACACCCACCACCTAACCTCGCACACCCACCACCTAACCTCGCACACCCACCACCTAACCTCCTGTACACTCCACCTAACCTCCCACACACTCCACCTAACCTCCCACACACTCCACCTAACCTCCCACACACTCCACCTAACCTCCCACACACTCCACCTAACCTCCCACACCCTCCACCTAACCTCCCACGCTCTCCACCTAACCTCCCACACACTCCACCTAACCTCCCACACCCTCCACCTAACCTCCCACGCTCTCCACCTAACCTCCCACACACTCCACCTAACCTCCCACACCCTCCACCTAACCTCCCACACCCTCCACCTAACCTCCCACACACTCCACCTAACCTCCCACACACTCCACCTAACCTCGCACACCCACCACCTAACCTCCCACACCATCCACCTAACCTCGCACAACCTCCACCTAACCTCCCACACACTCCACCTACCCTCCCACACCCTCCACCTAACCTCCCACACACTCCACCTAACCTCCCACACACGCTCCACCTAACCTCCCACACACACTCCACCTAACCTCCCACACACACTCCACCTAACCTCCCACACACCCTCCACCTAATCTCCCACACACACTCCACCTAACCTCCCACACACACTTCACCTAACCTCCCACACACCCTCCACCTAATCTCCCACACACACTCCACCTAACCTCCCACACACACTTCACCTAACCTCCCACACACACTCCACCTAACCTCCCACACACGCTCCACCTAACCTCCCACACACACTCCACCTAACCTCCCACACACACTCCACCTAACCTCCCACACACCCTCCACCTAACCTCCCACACACACTTCACCTAACCTCCCACACACCCTCCACCTATTCTCCCACACACACTCCACCTAACCTCCCACACACACTCCACCTAACCTCCCACACACACTCCACCTAACCTCCCACACACACTCCACCTAACCTTCCACACACACTCCACCTAACCTCCCACACACACTCCACCTAACCTTCCACACACACTCCACCTAACCTTCCACACACACTCCACCTAACCTCCCACACACACTCCACCTAATCTCCCACACACACTCCACCTAACCTCCCACACACACTCCACCTAACCTCCCACACACACTCCACCTAATCTCCCACACACACTCCACCTAACCTCCCACACACACTCCACCTAACCTTCCACACACACTCCACCTAACCTCCCACACACACTCCACCTAACCTCCCACACACACTCCACCTAATCTCCCACACACACTCCACCTAACCTCCCACACACACTCCACCTAATCTCCCACACACACTCCACCTAACCTTCCACACACACTCCACCTAACCTCCCACACACACTCCACCTAATCTCCCACACACACTCCACCTAACCTCCCACACACACTCCACCTAACCTCCCACACACACTCCACCTAATCTCCCACACACACTCCACCTAACCTCCCACACACACTCCACCTAACCTCCCACACACACTCCACCTAATCTCCCACACACACTCCACCTAACCTCCCACACACACTCCACCTAACCTTCCACACACACTCCACCTAACCTCCCACACACACTCCACCTAACCTCCCACACACACTCCACCTAATCTCCCACACACACTCCACCTAACCTCCCACACACACTCCACCTAATCTCCCACACACACTCCACCTAACCTTCCACACACACTCCACCTAACCTTCCACACACAGTCCACCTAACCTCCCACACACACTCCACCTAATCTCCCACACACACTCCACCTAATCTCCCACACACACTCCACCTAACCTCCCACACACACTCCACCTAATCTCCCACACACCCTCCACCTAACCTCCCACACACACTCCACCTAACCTCCCACACACACTCCACCTAACCTTCCACACACACTCCACCTAACCTCCCACACACACTCCACCTAACCTCCCACACCCTCCACCTAACCTCCCACACACACTCCACCTAACCTCCCACACACACTCCACCTAACCTCCCACACACACTCCACCTAACCTCCCACACCCTCCACCTAACCTCCCATACACACTCCACCTAACCTCCCACGCACACTCCACCTAACCTCCCACACACACTCCACCTAACCTCCCACACACACTCCACCTAACCTCCCACACACACTCCACCTAACCTCCCACACACACTCCACCTAACCTCCCACACACACTCCACCTAACCTCCCACACACACTCCACCTAACCTCCCACACCCTCCACCTAACCTCCCACACACACTCCACCTAACCTCCCACACACACTCCACCTAACCTCCCACACACACTCCACCTAACCTCCCACACCCTCCACCTAACCTCCCACACACACTCCACCTAACCTCCCACACACACTCCACCTAACCTCCCACACACACTTCACCTAACCTCCCACACACACTCCACCTAACCTCCCACACACACTCCACCTAACCTCCCACACCCTCCACCTAACCTCCCACACACACTCCACCTAACCTCCCACACCCTCCACCTAACCTCCCACACACACTCCACCTAACCTCCCACACACACTCCACCTAACCTCCCACACACACTCCACCTAACCTCCCACACACACTTCACCTAACCTCCCACACACACTCCACCTAACCTCCCACACACACTCCACCTAACCTTCCACACACACTCCACCTAACCTCCCACACACACTCCACCTAACCTCCCACACCCTCCACCTAACCTCCCACACACACTCCACCTAACCTCCCACACACACTCCACCTAACCTCCCACACACACTCCACCTAACCTCCCACACCCTCCACCTAACCTCCCACACACACTCCACCTAACCTCCCACACACACTCCACCTAACCTCCCACACCCTCCACCTAACCTCCCACACCCTCCACCTAACCTCCCACACACTCCACCTAACCTCCCACACACTCCACCTAACCTCGCACACCCACCACCTAACCTCCCACACCATCCACCTAACCTCGCACAACCTCCACCTAACCTCCCACACACTCCACCTACCCTCCCACACCCTCCACCTAACCTCCCACACACTCCACCTAACCTCCCACACACGCTCCACCTAACCTCCCACACACACTCCACCTAACCTCCCACACACACTCCACCTAACCTCCCACACACCCTCCACCTAATCTCCCACACACACTCCACCTAACCTCCCACACACGCTCCACCTAACCTCCCACACACACTCCACCTAACCTCCCACACACACTCCACCTAACCTCCCACACACACTTCACCTAACCTCCCACACACCCTCCACCTAATCTCCCACACACACTCCACCTAACCTCCCACACACACTTCACCTAACCTCCCACACACACTCCACCTAACCTCCCACACACGCTCCACCTAACCTCCCACACACACTCCACCTAACCTCCCACACACACTCCACCTAACCTCCCACACACCCTCCACCTAACCTCCCACACACACTTCACCTAACCTCCCACACACCCTCCACCTAATCTCCCACACACACTCCACCTAACCTCCCACACACACTCCACCTAACCTCCCACACACACTCCACCTAACCTCCCACACACACTCCACCTAACCTTCCACACACACTCCACCTAACCTTCCACACACACTCCACCTAACCTCCCACACACACTCCACCTAACCTTCCACACACACTCCACCTAACCTTCCACACACACTCCACCTAACCTCCCACACACACTCCACCTAATCTCCCACACACACTCCACCTAACCTCCCACACACACTCCACCTAACCTCCCACACACACTCCACCTAATCTCCCACACACACTCCACCTAACCTCCCACACACACTCCACCTAACCTTCCACACACACTCCACCTAACCTCCCACACACACTCCACCTAACCTCCCACACACACTCCACCTAATCTCCCACACACACTCCACCTAACCTCCCACACACACTCCACCTAATCTCCCACACACACTCCACCTAACCTTCCACACACACTCCACCTAACCTCCCACACACACTCCACCTAATCTCCCACACACACTCCACCTAACCTCCCACACACACTCCACCTAACCTCCCACACACACTCCACCTAATCTCCCACACACACTCCACCTAACCTCCCACACACACTCCACCTAACCTCCCACACACACTCCACCTAATCTCCCACACACACTCCACCTAACCTCCCACACACACTCCACCTAACCTTCCACACACACTCCACCTAACCTCCCACACACACTCCACCTAACCTCCCACACACACTCCACCTAATCTCCCACACACACTCCACCTAACCTCCCACACACACTCCACCTAATCTACTCCACCTAACCTTCCACACACACTCCACCTAACCTTCCACACACACTCCACCTAACCTCCCACACACACTCCACCTAATCTCCCACACACACTCCACCTAATCTCCCACACACACTCCACCTAACCTCCCACACACACTCCACCTAATCTCCCACACACCCTCCACCTAACCTCCCACACACACTCCACCTAACCTCCCACACACACTCCACCTAACCTTCCACATACACTCCACCTAACCTCCCACACACACTCCACCTAACCTCCCACACCCTCCACCTAACCTCCCACACACACTCCACCTAACCTCCCACACACACTCCACCTAACCTCCCACACACACTCCACCTAACCTCCCACACCCTCCACCTAACCTCCCATACACACTCCACCTAACCTCCCACACACACTCCACCTAACCTCCCACACACACTCCACCTAACCTCCCACACACACTCCACCTAACCTCCCACACACACTCCACCTAACCTCCCACACACACTCCACCTAACCTCCCACACACACTCCACCTAACCTCCCACACACACACTCCACCTAACCTCCCACACCCTCCACCTAACCTCCCACACACACTCCACCTAACCTCCCACACACACTCCACCTAACCTCCCACACACACTCCACCTAACCTCCCACACCCTCCACCTAACCTCCCACACACACTCCACCTAACCTCCCACACACACTCCACCTAACCACCCACACACACCCACCACACACTCCACCTAACCTCCCACACACACTCCACCTACCCTCCCCCACACACACCCCCTAACCTCCCACACCCTCCACCTAACCTCCCACACCCTCCACCTAACCTCCCACACACACTCCACCTAACCTCCCACACCCTCCACCTAACCTCCCACACACACTCCACCTAACCTCCCACACACACTCCACCTAACCTCCCACACACACTCCACCTAACCTCCCACACACACTCCACCTAACCTCCCACACACACTCCACCTAACCTCCCACACACACTCCACCTAACCTCCCACACACACTCCACCTAACCTCCCACACACACTCCACCTAACCTCCTAACCTCCCACACACACTCCACCTAACCTCCCACACACACTCCACCTAACCTCCCACCACACCCACTCCACCTAACCTCCCACACACACTCCACCTAACCTCCCACACACACTCCACCTAACCTCCCACACACACTCCACCTAACCTCCCACACACCTCCACCTCACCTCCCACACACACTCCACCTAACCTCCCACACACACTCCACCTAACCTCCCACACACACTCCACCTAACCTCCCACACACACTCCACCTAACCTCCCACACACACTCCACCTAACCTCCCACACACACTCCACCTAACCTCCCACACACACTCCACCTAACCTCCCACACACACTCCACCTAACCTCCCACACACACTCCACCTAACCTTCCACACACACTCCACCTAACCTCCCACACACACTCCACCTAACCTACTCCACCTTCCACACACACTCCACCTAACCTCCCACACACACTCCACCTAACCTCCCACACACACTCCACCTAACCTCCCACACACACTCCACCTAACCTCCCACACACACTCCACCTAACCTCCCACACACACTCCACCTAACCTTCCACACACACTCCACCTAACCTCCCACACACACTCCACCTAACCTCCCACACACACTCCACCTAACCTCCCACACACACTCCACCTAACCTCCCACACACACTCCACCTAACCTCCCACACACACTCCACCTAACCTCCCACACACACTCCACCTAACCTCCCACACACACTCCACCTAACCTTCCACACACACTCCACCTAACCTCCCACACACACTCCACCTAACCTTCCACACACACTCCACCTAACCTCCCACACACACTCCACCTAACCTCCCACACACACTCCACCTAACCTTCCACACCCTCCACCTAATCTCCCACACACACTCCACCTAACCTCCCACACACACTCCACCTAGCCTCCCACACACACTCCACCTAACCTCCCACACCCTCCACCTAACCTCCCACACACACTCCACCTAACCTCCCACACACACTCCACCTAACCTCCCACACACACTCCACCTAACCTCCCACACACACTCCACCTAACCTCCCACACACACTCCACCTAACCTCCCACACACACTCCACCTAATCTCCCACACACACTCCACCTAACCTTCCACACACACTCCACCTAACCTCCCACACACACTCCACCTAACCTCCCACACACACTCCACCTAACCTCCCACACACACTCCACCTAACCTTCCACACACACTCCACCTAACCTCCCACACACACTCCACCTAACCTCCCACACCCTCCACCTAACCTCCCACACACACTCCACCTAACCTCCCACACACACTCCACCTAACCTCCCACACACACTCCACCTAACCTTCCACACACACTCCACCTAACCTCCCACACACACTCCACCTAACCTCCCACACACACTCCACCTAACCTCCCACACCCTCCACCTAACCTCCCACACACACTCCACCTAACCTCCCACACACACTCCACCTAACCTCCCTCACACACTCCACCTAACCTCCCACACACACTCCACCTAACCTCCCACACACACTCCACCTAACCTCCCTCACACACTCCACCTAACCTCCCACACACACTCCACCTAACCTCCCTCACACACTCCACCTAACCTCCCACACACACTCCACCTAACCTCCCACACACACTCCACCTAACCTCCCACACACACTCCACCTAACCTCCCACACACTCCACCTAACCTCCCACACACACTCCACCTTCCCGTCACAGAATGACTCTGCTGTTCCTCTCTCCTCCATTAAGCTTTTGATGTAGTGATGTGACAATGATATTTCAAAGTCTGTCTCCCACATCACACTCGTACGTCACACTCGCACGTCACACTCCCATGTCACTCTACTCCTACGTTGCACTCCCATGTCACTCCCATGTCATTCCCATGTGACACTCCCACGTCACAGTCCCATGTCACAGTACTCCTACGTCACACACCCACGTCACACTCCCATGTGACACTACTACGTTACACACCCACGTCATACTCCCATGTCTCAGTACTCCTACGTTACACACCCACGTCACACTCCCATGTCACATTACTCCTACGTTACACACCCACGTCACACTCCCTTGTTACACTTCTACGTTACACATCCACGTCACACTCCCACTACTCCTACGCTACACACCCACGTCAGACTCCTTCACACTATCACGTACACTCTCACGTCACACTCCCACGTCACACTCCTACGTCACACTCCCATGTCACACTCCCATGTCACACTACTCCTACGTTACACACCCACGTCAGACTCCTACTTCACACTATCACGTCACACTCTCACGTCACGCGATCACGTCACACTCACGTCACGCGATCACGTCACACTCACGTCACGCGATCACGTCCACGTCACACTCAAACGTCGCACTCCCACACTTCTACATCAGATACCCACAGGGAAGACACCGGATGTTGTGTTCCACCCACCTGTTGTGTTCATCTACCTGTCGTCTCACCCACCTGTTTTGTTCACCCACCTATTGTGTTTCACCCACCTGTTGTGTTCATCTACGTACCTTGAGTGTACCTGGAGGGCATTCTGGGGAGCAACGCCTCCGCGGCCCCGTCCATGACCAGGCCTCCCGGTGGATCAGGACCTGATCGACTAGGCTGTTACTGCTGGCCGCACGTAGTCCAACATACGAACTACAGCTCGGCTGATCCGGCAGAGTCTATAGGTATCTGTCCAGCTCCCTCCTAAATGTAGCCAGGGATCTATTGGCAATGCCGCTTATGCATGATGGGAGGCTACTGAACAGTCTTGGGCCCTGGACACTTAATGTGTTTTTAGTGTACTAATGGCGCCTCCTTAGTGTACCAATGACCGCCTTTCATTGGGGTATGTTGCACTGCCTGCCAAGAATTTGCTTTCTTAGTGATTTCTGTTAGCAGATTAGGGACCAGTTCCTCTAGAGTTTTCTAGGTGTAGATTATGATGTATCTCTATCCCCCGCACTCCAATGAATACAAGTTATGTGCTTCGAAGCATTCCCAGTAGTTAAGGTGTTCGACTGGAAGTATATGTGCAACAAAGATTCTCTGTATATTTTCTATATCTGCAATTTCACATGTCTTGAATGGTGATGTTAATGTACAGCAGTATTCTAGCGTAAGGAAAACAAGTGATTTTAAAAGGATCATCATTGGGTTGGCATCTCATGTATTAAACGTTCTCATTATCCATCCTATCATTATTTCCTCCAGTTTTCCATAATGGAGAAGTTGGAATTTGTCTTCCCTGAACATCGTATAGTTCTCCATTGTCCATTGGAAAACTTGGTTTATATCTTCTTGGAGATTTACTGTGTCCTCAACGGATGATAGTCTCATGCAGTTCCTAGTCTCGTCTGCAAAGGATGACACGGTGCTGTGGATTACATCTCTGTCTATGTCTGATATAAGGAGGAGGAACAGGATGTGGATGAGTACTATGCCTTGCGGAACAGAGCTCTCCAGTATGGCAGCTTCCGATTTAACTCTGTTTACCGCTACTTTTTGTGTTCGATTGCCAGTTATCCCTTTAGCACGCATTTTGTGCGTTATTACACCATGGTCACACTTGTCAAAGGCTTTTCAGAATCTGTTTATACTACATCTGCACTCTGCTTGTCTTCCAGTGTTTCCATGACAGTATCATAGCGGTCCATCAGTTGCGAGAAGCAGGATCAACCTACTCTGAACCCACGCTGCCCTGGATTGTGCAACTGTTGCGAATCCAAGTGGTTTGCAATCATGCTTCTTAGTACTCTTTAAAAGATTTTTATGATGTGGGACGTTCGAGCTATTGGTCTATAGTTCTTAGTTATTGCTTTGCTGCCCTATATGGCATGGGGATATAACTGTTGCTTTCAGTGACTCTGGAGTTTCATCCTTGTCTAAGCTCCTTCTTCATAGTATACTTAGGTCATGCAAAAGGGGTTTCTTGCAATTCTTAACGAACACCGAGTTCCACGAGCCTGGGTCTGGGGCTGAGTGCATGGGTATGTTGCCATTGGCTTTCTCAAAGTCTAGTGGAGTTTGGGTTATGTCAGAAATTTGGTACACATTAATAGGGTTTTGAGGCTCACTCATGAAAAAATTATTTGGATTGTTGGTCTTTAAGACTGATTAGTGGCTCGCTGAACACGGTCGTATTGAGATTTCAGTATCTCATTTCTTTGTTGTCATCTGTGTAAGCTCCGTCTTGTCTAAGCAGCGGCCCGATAATAGACGTGGTTTTTGCCTTGTTATTTTGGCAAATATTTCGAATTTCTTTCAGTTTCACTTATTACTTTCAGCTCCTCCTGTCTCTCCTGGATCCTTTATGAATCCTTTAAATTAACCTCAATATTTTCCACTTCCCTGGTTAGCACTTCCATGTTTCACATAATCTGGCATTCTTGAGGAGCTCAGTGATTCTTCGCATTCTCCTGCAGAGGGAGCATCTCTCTCTCTCTTTCTGCAGTTTGCTTCTTATATTCTTTTTTCTTAGGGGGAATATGCCTGGAACATACTTCAGCTGCTAGGAAGATGGCCTTTTCAAGGCACTGGTTAAGATCTATGTTATTTAAGATATTTTCCCAACATATTTCATAAAGGACATGGCTTATTCGATCCCAGTTCATGTTCTTATTGTTATAGCTGAATTTAGTGAAGGCACCTTTGTAGCTTTGTGCATTTTGCTGGTCATGACCCCTGTGCATGTAGGTCTGGACTTCGATTAGATTGTGACCTGAATTAGTTGTTTTTGACATTGTTATATTTCTTACCAGGTCCTAATTATTTGTGGAAATTAGATCATGTGTGTTCTCCAGTCTAATGATGTGTTTATTGCAGAGATTTGGTAGCTGGGACTGGAAGGTTTTCCAGAAAGTAGTAAATTTTCAATAGCTGTTCCTTGAACTGTTGGAAAGTTGCATCTAGTGGCATATATACAAGGACAATGACTAAGTTTTGGTTCTCGATCTTTATTGTTAGAACTTCAACTACATCATTTGTGGTGGTTAGTATCTCCATGCAAAAGAGCAACTCTTTGACATAGAGGCCAACCCCCCCCCCCTCCTTGTTGTTTGTTCTTTCTGTCGCATCTTAAAAGGCTGTAACCAGTTATCCATATTTCGTTGTGAAGGTATTCTTTTGTGTGGGTCTCTGTGAAGGCTGCATACATTACATTTGACTCCTCGAGAAGTCCACTGATTTTGTTGTTGGTGGATGGCTTCAGGTCCTGCATATAAGCAAATATGAATGTAGTTGTGTTTCCAATCCAGCAAGGCTCCAAGGTGGTTAACTATTTTTGTTATTTCTTTCCATTTTTCTTTCTTCGCTTCCTGCCACTAAAAAATTCACTTGGAGTGGGGTTGTTGTAACTACTATGGTTTGTTTTATGGGGTGTGTACGTCCTAGCTCCTTTTAAATGGTATGCAGGGCAGTTGGTGGCACTCCTTTAGACAGGAGGTTGTAGTGTCAAATGAGGTTCAATCATGGATTAGGGAATAAACACAGACGATGGGTGGCTTGGTAACTTATATCAATGGTAAAATAAAGGGAACACCAAGCCTGACCTGCCTCCTCTCTATCGTCTTGACTTGAACTGAGCTGCCGAGTGCCTGGAGGGCGAGCAGCATTCAAATCATACTAGGCCAGTGATATAGTCAGTGATTCATTCAGGGATGTGAATCAGTAACAGTTACTATGAGTATAGCAGTACACAACACTAACATGCTGTGGATAACTACACAAGTATATCATATAATCAGTAACACTGACAGCAGCATTTTTTTTTTGGATGGTCAAAGTTGCATGTCCCATTTGTTTTTCCCGATATTCCATACGTACAGATGCCTCAAGCAAAGAATTTGCACCATTTTGCTTTTGGTTGGATAAAACTCATGGTGGATGTATTCCCAATCTGTGCAGATCCTAGAACTGCACTGCAATCTTCAGTAGCCAAACCAGAGACAACACCGTCTGTTTTCAGGAGAGGAACAATTTCCCAGGAAGAGGACTTCCCCTCTGGGAGGAGTCCTCTTCTGGGGAAGAGGAAGTCCAACCCCCAGCCCTAGGGCCGGGGGGCTGGGCTGGGCTGGCTGATGTTTGTTTCCTGTATTTTTTTTTCAGTGGGTGTCTATTTTTGGGTCAGCTGTTGTATACTGGGCATTCTCTGTTAAACTTTACTCCTCTCTCTTCCTCCTATGTTCTACATATATTGGGTAGACTATTCAAGAGTTCCTCTTTGTTTTCCTGCTTATTGTTTATTAACCTCCTGAGTACTTTCCTGATACCTGTCCAAAGTTCCATATCCTTCTTGCAAATCCAGAAACGATTTGCTAGTTGGATGTCGTTTTGGGATGCCGTGTTTGTTCTTGCACAAAAGACATGGTGTTCGGAAAAACATAGCTTGCATGTGATCGTGGATTATTCCAAGGACCCTCCATTATTGTGCCCCACCCACCTGTTATGTTCACCCACCTGTTGTGCCTCATCCACCTGTTGTGCCTCATCCACCTGTTGTGCCTCATCCACCTGTTGTGCCTCATCCACCTGTTGTGCCTCATCCACCTGTTTTGCCTCATCCACCTGTTGTGCCTCATCCACCTGTTGTGCCTCATCCACCTGTTGTGTCCCACCCACCTGTTGTGTCCACCCACCTGTTGTGATCACCCACTTGTTGTGTCCCACCCACCTGTTGTGTCCCACCCACCTGTTGTGTCCCACTCACCTGTTGTGTCCCACCCACCTGTTGTGTCCCACCCACCTGTTGTGTCCCACTCACCTGTTGTGTCCACCCACCTGTTGTGATCACCCACTTGTTGTGTCCCACCCACCTGTTGTGTCCCACCCACCTGTTGTGTTTACCCACCTGTTGTGTTCACCCACCTGTTGTGCTCATTCACCTGTTTTGTTCATCAACCTGTTGTGTTCACCCACCTGTAGTGTCCCACCCACCTGTGTGTTCACTCACCTGCTGTGTTCATCCATCTGTTGTGCTCATCTACCTATTGTGTCCCACCGACCTGTTGTATTCACCCACCTGTTGTGTCCTACCCACCTGTTGTGTCCACCCACCTGTTGTGTTCACTCACCTATTTTGTTCATCAACCTGTTGTGTTCATCCACCTGTTGTGTTCATCCACATGTGTTCATCCACCTGTTGTGTTCATCCACATGTGATCATCCACCTGTTGTGTTCATCCACATGTGTTCATCCACCTGTTGTGTTCATCCACATGTGATCATTCACCTGTTGTGTTCATCCACATGTGTTCATCCACCTGTTGTGTTCATCCACATGTGATCATCCACCTGTTGTGTTCATCCACATGTGATCATTCACCTGTTGTGTTCATCCACATGTGATCATCCACCTGTTGTGTTCATCCACATGTGTTCATCCACCTGTTGTGTTCATCCACATGTGATCATCTACCTGTTGTGTTCATCCACATGTGATCATCCACCTGTTGTGTTCATCCACATGTGTTCATCCACCTGTTGTGTTCATCCACATGTAATCATCCACCTGTTGTGTTCATCCACATGTGATCATCCACCTGTTGTGTTCATCCACATGTAATCATCCACCTGTTGTGTTCATCGACATGTAATCATCCACCTGTTGTGTTCATCCACATGTGATCATTCACCTGTTGTGTTCATCCACATGTAATCATCCACCTGTTGTGTTCATCCACATGTGTTCATCCACCTGTTGTGTTCATCCACATGTGATCATTCACCTGTTGTGTTCATCCACATGTAATCATCCACCTGTTGTGTTCATCCACATGTGTTCATCCACCTGTTGTGTTCATCCACATGTGTTCATCCACCTGTTGTGTTCATCCATATGTGATCATCCACCTGTTGTGTTCATCCACATGTGTTCATCCACCTGTTGTGTTCATCCATATGTGATCATCCACCTGTTGTGTTCATCCACATGTGTTCATCCACCTGTTGTGTTCATCCACATGTGATCATCCACCTGTTGTGTTCATCCACATGTGATCATTCACCTGTTGTGTTCATCCACATGTGTTCATCCACCTGTTGTATTCACCCACCTGTAGTGTCCCACCCACCTGTTGTGTTCATCCATATGTGATCATCCACCTGTTGTGTTCATCCATATGTGATCATCCACCTGTTGTGTTCATCCACATGTGTTCATCCACCTGTTGTGTTCATCCACATGTGATCATCCACCTGTTGTGTTCATCCACATGTGTTCATCCACCTGTTGTGTTCATCCACATGTGTTCATCCACCTGTTGTGTTCATCCACATGTGATCATTCACCTGTTGTGTTCATCCACATGTGTTCATCCACCTGTTGTGTTCATCCACATGTGATCATCCACCTGTTGTGTTCATCCACATGTGTTCATCCACCTGTTGTATTCATCTACCTGTTGTGTTCATCCACATGTGTTCATCCACCTGTTGTGTTCATCCACATGTGTTCATCCACCTGTTGTGTTCATCCACATGTGTTCATCCACCTGTTGTATTCTCCCACCTGTAGTGTCCCACCCACCTGTTGTGTTCACCCACTTGTGTTTATCTACCCATTGTGTTCAACAAGCAGGTTGCAACACTTGGGTTGGAAACAGTAAATGTATAAAAGGCATTCAGCATGAAGTTATAAATAAAGACAATAGATCAGGTCAGCAAACAAAGGGGGACAGCAGAGGGCAGCAAGGGACTAGCTCCCTTAAGGTTTACTATACTAATAGCAGGAGTGTAAGAAATAAGATAGATGAGCTAAGATTAATTGCAAGTGCAGGAAACATAGATATTATTGCTATAACAGAGACCTGGCTTAATCTGAAAGATAGAGAGATGCCCTCTGAATGTCACATACAAGGCTATAAATTATTCCACACTGACAGGGTCAACAGGAAAGGTGGTGGAGTAGCGATGTATGTCAGAGACAATTTAAATTGTTGTGTTAGACAAGATATTAAATTAGAGGCGTCAGCCACTGAATCTGTTTGGTTACAGCTTCTCGAGGGCCGAGAAAAACTAATTTTGGGTGTGATTTACAGGGCCCCAAATCTTGATAGGGAGTGCAGTAAACTTCTATGGGACGAAATTCGTAAGGCATCTACATACGAAAATGTTGTGCTAATGGGAGATTTCAACTATAGACAGATTGACTGGAGCAATTTGACAGGAAATTTAGAGTCAGGTGACTTTCTTGATACGATCCAGGATTGTTTTTTAAAACAGTTTGTGACAGAGCCAACTAGGGGAAATAACCTCCTTGACTTGGTTCTTGCCAGTAGGGAAACACTAATTAATAATCTTGAGGTTAATGATGAGCTTGGGGAAAGTGATCACAAATCACTCAGTTTTAATATATCATGGAATTCCCCTAATAATGGCAATCAAGTCTCCGTCCCTGACTTTCGCTTGGCTGATTTCATAGGACTGAAAAATTACTTAGGTGGGCTGAACTGGAATGACCTGACTAAGGGTCAGGTAGGTGGTGATGGTTGCCGATATGATGCTTTCCAGGGCATAGTTCTAGCTGCTCAGTCAAATTATGTTCCAAATAGGGAAATCAGATCAAACAAAAATGATCCTAAATGGATGAACAATAGATTAAAATATCTGATTGGTCAAAAGAGAGGCATATATAGGCAAATCAAAAGAGGAGAGGGGCAATTGAGAAATCGATATATTCAGTTAAAGAGAGAAATAAAAAAGGGAATTAGAAAAGCAAAAAGAGATTATGAGGTTAAAGTTGCAAGAGAATCGAAGACTAACCCAAAAGGATTCTTTCAGGTATACAGAAGTAAGATCAGGGTCAAGATAGGCCCACTCAAAAGTTCCTCGGGTCAGCTCACTGACAGTGATAAGGAAATGTGTAGAATTTTTAACACATACTTCCTCTCAGTTTTTACACAGGAGGATACCAGCGATATTCCAGTAATGATAAATTATGTAGAACAGGACGATAATAAACTGTGCACTATTAGGGTCACAAGTGACATGGTCCTTAGGCAAATAGATAAATTAAAACCTAACAAATCCCCAGGCCCTGATGAACTGTATGCAAGGGTTCTAAAGGAATGTAAAGAGGAGCTTAGCACACCTTTGGCTAATCTTTTCAACATATCACTACAAACTGGCATGGTGCCAGATAAGTGGAAAATGGCAAATGTGATACCTATTTTCAAAACAGGTGACAGGTCCTTAGCTTCGAACTATAGACCAATAAGCCTAACCTCCATCGTGGGAAAATTTATGGAATCAATAATTGCCGAGGCAGTTCGTAGCCACCTTGAAAAGCATAAATTAATCAACGAATCTCAGCATGGTTTTACAAAGGGGCGTTCCTGCCTTACGAATTTATTAACTTTTTTCACTAAGGTATTTGAGGAGGTAGATCATGGTAATGAATATGATATTGTGTATATGGACTTCAGTAAGGCTTTTGACAGGGTCCCACATCAGAGACTATTGAGGAAAATTAAAGCACATGGAATAGGAGGAGAAATTTTTTCCTGGATAGAGGCATGGTTGACAAATAGGCAGCAGAGAGTTTGCATAAATGGGGAGAAATCAGAGTGGGGAAGCGTCACGAGCGGTGTTCCACAGGGGTCAGTGTTGGGCCCCCTGCTGTTCACAATCTACATAAACGACATAGATGAGGGCATAAAGAGCGACATCGGCAAGTTTGCCGATGACACCAAAATAGGCCGTCGAATTCATTCTGACGAGGACATTCGAGCACTCCAGGAAGATTTGAATAGACTGATGCAGTGGTCGGAGAAGTGGCAGATGCAGTTTAATATAGACAAATGCAAAGTTCTAAATGTTGGACAGGACAATAACCATGCCACATATAAACTAAATAATGTAGATCTTAATATTACGGATTGCGAAAAAGATTTAGGAGTTCTGGTTAGCAGTAATCTGAAACCAAGACAACAGTGCATAAGTGTTCGCAATAAAGCTAATAGAATCCTTGGCTTCATATCAAGAAGCATAAATAATAGGAGTCCTCAGGTTGTTCTTCAACTCTATACATCCTTGGTTAGGCCTCATTTAGATTATGCTGCACAGTTTTGGTCACCGTATTACAGAATGGATATAAATTCTCTGGAAAATGTACAAAGGAGGATGACAAAGTTGATCCCATGTATCAGAAACCTTCCCTATGAGGATAGACTAAGGGCCCTGAAACTGCACTCTCTAGAAAGACGTAGAATTAGGGGGGATATGATTGAGGTGTATAAATGGAAGACAGGAATAAATAAAGGGGATGTAAATAGTGTGCTGAAAATATCTAGCCTAGACAGGACTCGCAGCAATGGTTTTAAGTTGGAAAAATTCAGATTCAGGAAGGATATAGGAAAGTACTGGTTTGGTAATAGAGTTGTGGATGAGTGGAACAAACTCCCAAATACCGTTATAGAGGCCAGAACGTTGTGTAGCTTTAAAAATAGGTTGGATAAATACATGAGTAGATGTGGGTGGGTGTGAGTTAGACCTGATAGCTTGTGCTACCAGGTCGGTTGCCGTGTTCCTCCCTTAAGTCAATGTGACCTGACCTGACTAGGTTGGGTGCATTGGCTTAAGCCGGTAGGAGACTTGGACCTGCCTTGCATGGGCCAGTAGGCCTTCTGCAGTGTTCCTTCGTTCTTATGTTCTTATGTTCTTATCCACCTGTTGTGATCATCCACCTGTTGTGATCATCCACCTGTTGTGTTCATCCACATGTGTTCATCCACCTGTTGTGTTCCTCCTACACCACAATTCCTCTCTCTCTTCTTCATATTCCCACCATTCATCCAACATTTCCTTGACACTCCACCTCTCCCCCTCTCTCACTCCCCACCACGCCGCCCCTCCTCCCTTTCTTCTCCCCCACTCCTGCACCCCTCCCTCTCAACTCCCCCCTCCCCTGCACCCCTTCTCCATCTATCATCCCTCCCCTCCACCCCTCCTCCACCTATCATCCTCTCCCTTTCACCCCTTCCCTTCGGCCCTCCTTTCTCTCTTTCATCCTTCCCTAAATTCCTGCATTTCCCCCACCCTTCCTCACTCCCTCTTCCTTTACTTCTCCCACCCCAACACTGCTCCTCCCCACTCCCTCCCCCCCCCCCACTATTCCCTGCCTCCCCCAAGCCAACCCACAAGGCCCAATTCCACATCTCCCTAACTCCCTATATCCTTCCCTCTTCCTATCCCTCTACCATTGTCCCTACCGAGCCCTCAGCCCAGCCCCCTGCCCAGTGCCCAGCCAAGCCCACCCAGCCCCCAGCCACTGGCTACTGTGTTACCTGCTGACTGACCACGGGGGAAAGAGAGAGAGAGAGAGAGAGAGAGAGAGAGAGAGAGAGAGAGACAGACAGACAGAGAGAGCCCACTTATCTGTAGTCGCTTCCGGGGGTCAGCGCCCCCGCGGCCCGGTCCCGGACTAGACCTCCTGGTTGCTGGCCAGGTCGATCAAACTGTTAGTGCCCGCCACCTGCAGCCCATCGTATGCACTACAGCTCGGCTGATTAGGAACTGTTTTGAGGAATTTGTCGAGTTCCCTCTTGAAGACAGCCAGGGATTTGTTGGTGATCCACCTTATGCATAAAGGAAGGATGTTGATGAGTCGTGGTCCCTTAACACTCATCCAGTTCTCAGTATATTCATCGTTCACCTGCTTTTCATTGGCGGTATCCTGCACTGTCTGCCTCTTGTGTTCATAAGCAGTATTTTCAGTGTGCAGTTTTGATCCCACTTGCTCCAGTATCTTCCAGGTGCAGAATATAATGTATCTTTCATCATAATATTTACCTGAGGTGTTTGAAGTTCTCTGTTCATTTAACAGCTTAGTAATTTCGCCTATCTTGACGGCGGCTGTTAGTACACAACAGTACTCCAGCCTAGAGAGAACCAGTGACTTGAAGAATGTCTTCACTGGCTTAGCATCTCTTGTTGTGAAGGTTCAAGTTATCCAGCCTTTCATTTTTCTTGCAGTTTCGATAACATTGTTCCTCTGCTTGAACGTGAGATCTTCTGACATTATCACTCCCATGTCTCTCACACTTGACTTACCTTCTATTAAGTGATTTGAGTTTGTATTGTTCTCTGATCTTTTTATTTTCTCCATCTTTCCATAACGTATTAACCGAGATTTGAACTAAATGAACATCATATTCTTGTCAGTAGCTCACTGGAAGACTTCGCTTATATCATCTTGGATGCTCGGTTTCAGAAATGAGAAAGAGAAGCGGGGTGAGTACCGTGCCTTGAGGGACGCAACTTTTCACTGTGGCAGCCAATGATTTCACTGATGACTATTACTCACTGGTTTCTGTTTCTTGTGTAGAAACCGCCTGTCTACTTTCCCTTCCGCACGTATTTTGTGTCCACTTTATAAGACGGTACATTGTATAAGAGAGTGAATAACATTCTTCATCAGTTTAAAACTTGTGTTTATGCAGAATATTTCTGGAATATTTAAGATTAAATCAATTTAAATAAATGACAGAATAGTTGAGGTTAAATTAAATAAATGTTTACCTGCTGTCTGTCTGGCTGTCTACCTGGCTGTCTGCTGGCTGTCTACCTGGCTGTCTGCTGGCTGTCTACCTGGCTGTCTACCTGGCAGACTGTTTACTGTCTGTCTACTGACTGTCTACCTGGTTGTCTACCTGGCTGTCTGCTGCTTGTCTACCTAGATGTCTACCTGATGTCTACCTGGAAGTTACCTGGCTGTCTACCTGACTATATTCCTGGATGTCTATTTGGCTGTCTGTCTACTGACTCTCTACCTGGCTGTCTACTGGCTGTCTACCTCGCTATATTCCTGGCTGTCTATCTGAATGTTACCTGGCTGTCTACCTGGCTGTATTTCTGACTGTGTACCTGACTGTCTACCTGGAGTTTACCTAGCTATCTACCTGGATGTCTACTTGGAGTCCACCTAGCTGTCTACCTGGCAATCTATGTGGCTGTCTACTTGGACTCTACTTGGAGTCTACCTGGCTGTCTACCCGGAGTCTACCTGGCTGTCTACCTGGAGGTTACGGGAATCAACGCCCCAGCGGCCCGGTCCATGACCAGACCTCCCAGTGCATCAGGACCTAATCAGCCAAGCTGTTACTGCTGCCCGTACACAATCTTACGTACGAACCACAGCCCGGCTGGTCAGGCACTGACTTTAATTACCTGTTCAGCTCCCTCTTCAAGACAGCCAGGGGTCTATTGGTAATTTCTCTTATGTATGATGGGATGATGTTGAACAGTCTTGGGCCCCTGACACTGTGCTACCTCTCAGTGTACTCACAGCACCCTTGCTTTTCAGTGGAGGAATGTTGCACCGTCTGCCCAGTATTTTGCCTTCGTGGGGAGTTATTTCTGTGTGCAGATTTGGGACTAGTTCCTCTAGGATTTTCCATACGTTGGTTCATACGTTGGAAACCAGGTCTCCTGGCTGCTGGCCTGGCTGTTGATACCAGTATTTGATGGAGAGAATGAGTAAAGTATGACAGGAAGCTACAAAATGATCGATAATAGTCACGAGAATCAGGAAAGATCCCGAGTCCATTGTTGTTTCAACCGGAGGCGAGCTGCTACAACAAGGAGCGGAAATGGAACTTAATGGTTATACTTATAACCATAATTTTTAAAAGGGGTGGACCGGTAAGCTAGCGGAAGACCTCGATCAGTTGACCAAAGGCTCCAGCTGTGGATCATCATATGACTAAGACCCGCGTCAGGAAACGCTTGTCCTGCTTCCTGACAAACCTTACCTGATCTAAGGAAAGGTAGGACAGGACAAGGCTACTCAGGCAGACAACACGCAGCACAGATAAATAAAAGTTCCAGGGATATGCATGCTAGGATAGGAAAGATGGCCGAGTGAGATTAAGAACGATATTTCGTCAGAGGGAAAAATCAAACCGTAAATGCTGATCCACAGACACACAGAAGCCAAAACAAGAGTCAGACACCAAGTGAAAAGACACATAGATCTGACAAGAGCAACATAAGACGACAGCCGTGGGTGATGTAATGAACATAAGACACAGGAAGGCGCTCATTGAGAAGGCAGGAAGAGCACCAGAGAGAATAAAGGGAGGGACTGAACAATATGAACTGGACAACTTCCACATGATAAGGGAGGAAGTGATGAAGATGAGAGAACTGGAAGCAACAACAGCAACATAACCCGGCAATATATCCCCGTGGTAACTGCAGGAGCAAGTACAAGAACTGAGCAAGCTTTTACAATCCAATACAGAGAGAAACTTCTTCAGTTACTAGGTCTGATGCCGTGCTCCTTCCTTAAGTGGAAGTGACCTAACTAGGTGGGTCATTGGGCTAATCCGGGGGGGGGGGATGGACCTGCTTCGCATGGGTCAGTAGGCCTGTTGCAGTGTTCCTTCTTTCTTATGTTCTTATGTCTGATTCATCAATTACAATGTTGCAAGAAGTAATCATACATAGGATATTTACATGTGGTTCCAATAAATAGTTAAACAAACGATGAGTACTCAAACACAGGGCAGAGTTAACACCAATACTCTCCCAAGCACCGGGTCATAACATCAGGAGTTGATGGAGCCTCTGGAGAGAAGGATCATCAGAGAGTGAGCCAGGCAGCTAAGGTAAGTCCTGCCTCACAGGAGGACCAAGAAGACAAGCCACAAGAGTGAGGATGAAGCTGCGGTGTGACAAGTGGAAGGATTTAGAAGTCAGCACTACTTCCAACATCTCGCCAAAGGTAAACGAGGTCACACATGGGTCACCGGGATGTTAGGAAATACTTCTTTAGCCTTGGAGTGGTCAGGAAGTGGAAAGACATAGACAACTATGTGGTAAAAGCGGAATCCATACGTAGATTTGAGAATATCTATGATTGGGTTCACGCAGACAGTGGAGAGGCGTGGCCAGGAGCTGGATTCGACTTCTGCAACCACAAATAGGTGATCACACAAACACACACACACAATGTAATATGACCTGGTAACAAAAGACAGGCCACATAAAGAGAGAGGGGTAGGTAGGCTGCATTTTCCTGGACTGAAAGAAGGCTTTCGACATGGTATCGCACAAGAGACTAGCACAGAAACAGGCAGGAGTGGGAGATAAAGCACTGCAATGGATCAAAGAATACCTGACAGGAAGGAAACTAGAAGCGATGGTATTTGACGAGGTGTCAGAGTGGGCGCATATGTCCAGCGTGGCTCCACAAGGGTCAGTCCTAGGACCGGTGCTGTTTCTTGTATATGAAAATGACATGACAGAATGGATAGAGTCAGAGGTGTCCCTGTCAGCAGATGATGCAAAACTAATGAGGAGAATACAAGTGGACGAAGATCAGGTAAGCCTACAAAGGGATGTGGACAGGCTGCAAACCTGGTCAGGAAAAAGGCTCCTAGAGTTTAACGTCAGCAGTACAAAGTTATGAAGGATGGGGAAGAACGAAAGAGACTGCAGACAGAGTACTGCCTAAGAGGTCAAAGGCTACAAAACTCACTCAAGGAAAAGGATCTTGGGGTGAGCATCATACCGAGCACATCTCCTGAGGTGCACGCCAACCAAATAACTACTGCAGCATATGGGCACCTGGCAAACCTGAAAACAGCATTTCAACATCCAAGTAAGGAGTCATTCACAACACTGTACACCATGTACGTCAGGCCCATAGTGGAACTCACACCTGGTCAAACCCATCAAGAAATTAGAGAAAGTGCAAAAACTGGTCAGGGAGTTAAGGGGTATGTCCTACGAGGAGTGGTTATGGAAACTCAACCTGGCGACACTGAAGCACAGGAGGGATAGGAATGACCTGATGACATATAAAATACTGAGAGGAATTGACAAGGTAGACAGGGCCAGAATATTTCAGAGATGGGACACAGCAACAAAGGGACACAGCTAGAAGTTGAAAAACTTGTATGAATCATAGGGATGTTAGGAAGTATTTCTTAAGGTTTAGAGTTGTCAAGCAGTGGAACAATCTGTAAAGTGATATAGTGGAAGCAGGAACCATAAATAACTTTAAGAAGAAGAATAAGGCGCACGGAGCCTTCGCTAGTTGCGACCAGCGAAGAGGCGGGGCCATGAGCTGTGATTAGACCCCTACAACCATATATAGGTGAGTACATATAGATGAACACACACACACACACACACACACACACACACACACACACACACACACACACACACACAGAGTGCCTGGTGTAGAGGGGGAAGTCATAGAGTACATGTCACTCTCTGCTTGCGGCACAGTGCCAGCTCTGGTATCAATTACCCCCTTCCCCTCCCTTCCCCCACCCCTCTCCCGATCCTCTCCACATCCCCCTCCCTACAACGTCACTCATTCGTGTTCTATCACTTCTTCCCTCTCCCACCCCTCCCCTCCTCCCCTTCTCCTCGTCCTCCCCCTCCTCCTGGCCCCACTACTGGTCCTCCCAACCTCTCGTTCAGACGTTCAAGAAAGTCCAGAGATCTGCACCTAGACTGAACACCTTGAGAGAAAGACCCAAGGGAGACGTGATAACGATATACAAAATACTGAAACACATGTCAAGGCAGACAGAGACTACATTCAGCTATCCTGAAAACAGAGCACCTACCTGGAGTTCACCTGGAGGATATTTCGGGGGTCAACGCCCACGCGACCCGGTCCATAACGAAAAACTACATTAAACAATAAAACCTCTATGAGAGTGTTGACTGTAAGTTAAACGTGAGGAAAGGGATTAATGGGACACTGATAAACATTAAAGAGAACCTCAGATGAGCACTAAACACCTCTGAAAACAGAGTTTAATACGCTGTTTCAGGAGTAGATACTACAAGCTTCATGAGTAGATATATAAGGTTTGAAGAGTAGATGGGAGAGTCTTGATAAGTAGATATGAGAGGCTCATCAGTAGATACGTATGGTTTCAAAAGTAGTTATTACAGGCTATTATAGGTTTCCAGAGTAGACATAACACTTCCCAAGACAGCAAGACTAATCTACAGACAGATAATCTACAGACAGATAATCTACAGACAGATAATCTACAGACAGATAATCTACAGACAGATAATCTACAGACAGATAATCTACAGACAGATAATCTACAGACAGATAATCTACAGACAGATAATCTACAGACAGATAATCTACAGACAGATAATCTACAGACAGATAATCTACAGACAGATAATCTACAGACTGATAATCTACAGACAGATAATCTACAGACAGATAATCTACAGACAGATAATCTACAGACAGATAATCTACAGACAGATAATCTACAGACAGATAATCTACAGACTGATAATTTTAAGACAGATAATCTACAGACAGATAATCTACAAACAGATAATCTACAGACAGATAATCTACAGACAGATAATCTACAGACAGATAATCCACAGACAGATAATCTACAGACAGATAATCTACAGACAGATAATCTACAGACAGATAATCTACAGACAGATAATCTACAGACAGATAATCTACAGACAGATAATCTACAGACAGATAATCTACAGACAGATAATCTACAGACAGATAATCTACAGACAGATAATCTACAGACAGATAATCTACAGACTGATAATTTTAAGACAGATAATCTACAGACAGATAATCTACAAACAGATAATCTACAGACAGATAATCTACAGACAGATAATCTACAGACAGATAATCTACAGACAGATAATCTACAGACAGATAATCTACAGACAGATAATCTACAGACAGATAATCTACAGACAGATAATCTACAGACTGATAATCTACAGACAGATAATCTACAGACAGATAATCTACAGACAGATAATCTACAGACAGATAATCTACAGACAGATAATCTACAGACAGATAATCTACAGACTGATAATTTTAAGACAGATAATCTACAGACAGATAATCTACAAACAGATAATCTACAGACAGATAATCTACAGACAGATAATCTACAGACAGATAATCTACAGACAGATAATCTACAGACAGATAATCTACAGACAGATAATCTACAGACAGATAATCTACAGACAGATAATCTACAGACAGATAATCTACAGACAGATAATCTACAGACAGATAATCTACAGACAGATAATCTACAGACAGATAATCTACAGACAGATAATCTACAGACAGATAATCTACAGACAGATAATCTACAGACAGATAATCTACAGACTGATAATTTTAAGACAGATAATCTACAGACAGATAATCTACAAACAGATAATCTACAGACAGATAATCTACAGACAGATAATCTACAGACAGATAATCTACAGACAGATAATCTACAGACAGATAATCTACAGACAGATAATCTACAGACAGATAATCTACAGACAGATAATCTACAGACAGATAATCTACAGACAGATAATCTACAGACAGATAATCTACAGACAGATAATCTACAGACAGATAATCTACAGACAGATAATCTACAGACTGATAATTTTAAGACAGATAATCTACAGACAGATAATCTACAAACAGATAATCTACAGACAGATAATCTACAGACAGATAATCTACAGACAGATAATCTACAGACAGATAATCTACAGACAGATAATCTACAGACAGATAATCTACAGACAGATAATCTACAGACAGATAATCTACAGACTGATAATCTACAGACAGATAATCTACAGACAGATAATCTACAGACAGATAATCTACAGACAGATAATCTACAGACAGATAATCTACAGACAGATAATCTACAGACTGATAATTTTAAGACAGATAATCTACAGACAGATAATCTACAAACAGATAATCTACAGACAGATAATCTACAGACAGATAATCTACAGACAGATAATCTACAGACAGATAATCTACAGACAGATAATCTACAGACAGATAATCTACAGACAGATAATCTACAGACAGATAATCTACAGACAGATAATCTACAGACAGATAATCTACAGACAGATAATCTACAGACAGATAATCTACAGACAGATAATCTACAGACTGATAATTTTAAGACAGATAATCTACAGACAGATAATCTACAAACAGATAATCTACAGACAGATAATCTACAGACTGATAATTTTAAGACAGATAATCTACAGACAGATAATCTACAAACAGATAATCTACAGACAGATAATCTACAGACAGATAATCTACAGACAGATAATCTACAGACAGATAATCTACAGACTGATAATTTTAAGACAGATAATCTACAGACAGATAATCTACAAACAGATAATCTACAGACAGATAATCTACAGACAGATAATCTACAGACAGATAATCTACAGACAGATAATTTTAAGACAGATAATCTACAGACAGATAATCTAATGAGCTTCCCTCGTAAAAGTTATGATGATGATGATGATGATGATGATGATGATGATGATGATAATTTAAAAGTATAAATAAATACCCAAAAGGAAAGCTATTTATTATTATTATTATTATTATTATTATTATTATTATTATTATTATTATTATTATTATTATTATTATTATTATTATTATTAGCACTGGGAAGTGCTAAAAATGTAGGGGCGGTACAGCACCTCGGACATGGAAAGCAATCAGGTTTGATCCAGGGAAAGAGAAGAAGGTAAGGGGTACTTTCAATTTCTTGGATCAAGAGCCCAGCACCAAGGGAAAGAGAGAGAGTTCCCAACAGAAAGGGAGTGGTGCCACAAGTGCCATTCTGGGTGCCACGCTGCTCTGGGCACTCGTGAAGGGTCTTCCGAGACCAGTGCACTCAGACCACTGGCGTGCACTGGCCCTTAACATTTAAACATTGTCACAGAGATATCGACAGACTTAGTGTGCATATTCTGTTCATATGAACACTGTTCATATGAACAGAATATGTTAAGACTTCAGTGTTCATATGAACACTGAACTCTGAATTCTTGAACACAATGTGTTCAATAATAATTTTTATTTTTTACAAGTACATGACCGGGCCGCGGGGGCGTTGACCCCCGGAACTCTCTCCAGGTAAACTCCAGGTACACCTTATACAGAACATTTCGGGCAACTTAGGTCAATCTTGTCCCCCCAGGATGCTACCCACACCAATCGACTAACACCCAGGTACCTACTTGCTGCTAGGTGAACAGGGACAACAGGTATCTTAAGGATACAGGCCCAATGTTTACACCCGCACAGGGGATCGAACCACGGATACTCAGTGTGTGAGCTGAGTGTGCTACCAACCGAGCTATGGGGCACCATTCCAGAATAGTACGGAGTAGTTGAAAGAGATCTCTGGTCAACGTTCATAACACTGGTGAACACTGTTCAACGCATCAGGACTTATATAGTAATGGTATATAATACGACGTTTGGTCAACCAGTGGCGTTATCAGTATAATACAGAAGACTGATGAGGTAGAAGATGAGGTAATTAGTTGCTCAGCCTAGGTAAAGGAGTTCGCTGGAGGGCGAAACGTTGCCACAATAAAATGTTGCACAGGTGTCTAATTCATCACACCAGGACTTACCCATACTGCCCGGCACGATCCCTCAACACGTTGACGAAGTTGCTGCTGGTTTTCCACTCCCTTTCCATCTTCCTCACTCTTTAAATGGTAGATACAAGTTCATTATTTTTTTCTCATTTTCAATGACAACAGAGCTTCGATTACATCGTCTGTGGTGTTAAGTAACTTTTTAGATATGAGCGATTCTGTCTCATACAGCCCCTCTCCCCTTGCTATCTGTTTTGTAGTCGTATCTCAGCAAGTTTTTCCCAGGGTTCCATACTTCACTATCAATGTGGTTGGTCTTTTAAACGGGTCTCTGTGAGAGCTGTAAACATCGCCTCCGACTCTGTGAAAAGTTCGCTAATAAATGGATTTTTTGTTGTTGCTTGGTTTAAAACCTTCTGTGTTGGTATACAGGAAGGTTGCTACATTATTTGTTTATGTGAAGGTTTTATTTTTCATTGGTTTAAATAATAATTGTGGTTCAGATGAGCGAGCCGCCACGGGTTTTTGTCTCCGGTTCAGAGAGGCTCTGAGGTGCTGATGCAGGTTCACTATTTCTTGCTGGCCTTCTCTACATCCTGGCACTGAAAAAAAAAATATTTTCTGTCACAATGCCTGTTGTTGTTAAGCAGAAACTGGTCTTCAGGGCATATCATACGCCTCGTTCACGTCACATGGAACCCTGGACAGAGAGACTGGTTTTCAGGGTACATCATACGGCTCGTTCTAGTCACATGGAACCCTGGACAGAGAGACTGGTTTTCAGGGCATATCATACGGCTCGTTCCAGTCACATGGAACCCTGGACAGAGAGACTGGTTTTCAGGGCATATCATACGCCTCGTTCTAGTCACATGGAACCCTGGACAGAGAGACTGGTTTTCAGGGCATATCATACGGCTCGTTCTAGTCACATGGAACCCTGGACAGAGAGACTGGTTTTCAGGGCATATCATACGGCTCGTTCCAGTCACATGGAACCCTGGACAGAGAGACTGGTTTTCAGGGCGTATCATACGGCTCGTTCCAGTCACATGGAACCCTGGACAGAGAGACTGGTTTTCAGGGCATATCATACGGCTCGTTCCAGTCACATGGAACCCTGGACAGAGAGACTGGTTTTCAGGGCATATCATACGCCTCGTTCTAGTCACATGGAACCCTGGACAGAGAGACTGGTTTTCAGGGCATCATACGGCTCGTTCCAGTCACATGGAACCCTGGACAGAGAGACTGGTTTTCAGGGCACATCATACGGCTCGTTCCAGTCACATGGAACCCTGGACAGAGAGACTGGTTTTCAGGGCATATCATACGTCTCGTTCCAGTCACATGGAACCCTGGACAGAGAGACTGGTTTTCAGGGCATCATACGGCTCGTTCCAGTCACATGGAACGCCGGACAATTGTTCTTTCGCTATTTTTTAATATATTTTTGCATGAAAGAATCTATAGTTCATGGCATGGTATACACCATTTTTTATAAGGATATTTCTGCATTTAAAAAGACGGTCGTATTGGTAGGTTGCACTGTGTTTGCCAGCCAGTTATGTCTACACCCGCCCCAGGCACAGTGCCGATACCACTGTCTGACCGCGATGAACAGGACGGTTATAGTTAGCGAGGGAGCCATGTTCAACAGTTGCAACTGCCTCAGCTGCTCCAGCAGTTACTCCTACTGGATCAGGGGCAGCTGCAACTGATTCAGTTGTTTCATCAGCTGATACTAATGGAACAGGTTCGAATCTGGCCAGCACCTTGAGGTGTGTCCTCGTACACACAGTGTTACCCCAGCCACTAAGAGTCCAGTCATGATTCTTACTGGAGTCTACCTGGAGGTTATTCCGGGGATCAACGCCCCCGCGGCCCGGTCCACGGCCAGGTCTCCCGGTGGATCAGGGCCTGATAAACCAGGCTGTTACTGCAGGCCGCACGTAGTCCAACGTACGAACCATAGCCCGGCTGATCCGGCACCAACTTTAAGTATCTGTCCAGCTCTCTCTTGAAGGCAGCCAGGGGCCTGTTGGTAATTTCCCTTATGCTTGGTGGGAGGCTGTTGAACAGCCTTGGGCTCCGGACACTTATGGTGTTTTCTCATAGTGTACCAATGGCGATTCTGTTTTTCATTGGGGGTATTTTGCATCGCCTGCCCAGTCTTTTACTTTCGTAGGGAGTGATTTCTGTGTACAGATTAGGGACCATTCCTTCTAGGATTTTCTAAGTATAGATTATGATACATCTCTCTCGTCTTTGTTCCAGTGAGTACAAGTCAAGTGCTTCCAAGCGTTCCCAGTAGTTGAGGTGTTTGATAGAACTTGTATGTGCAGTAAAGGTTCTCTGTACACTCTCTAGATCTTCAATTTCACCTGCTTTGAATGGAGATGTTAATGTACAGCAGTATTCCAGCCTAGAGAGAACAAGTGATTTAAAAAGGGTGATCACTGGCTTTGCATCTCTTGTTTTGAACGTTCTCATTATTCATCCTATCATTTTCTTTGCAGCTGTGATCGTGGCACTGTTGTGATCCATGAAAGTGAGATCCTCAGACATTACCACACCCAGGTCCCTTACATTATTTTATTGCTCTATTGTGTGATCAGAGTTTGTACTATACTCAGGTCTAATTATTATCTCCTACAGTTTTTCATAACGGAGTAGCTGGAATTTGTCTTAATTGAACATCATATCGTTTTCTGTTGCCTCTTGGAGCTTTGCCGTGTCCTCAATAGATGACAGTCTCATGCAGATCCTAGTATCTTCTGCAAAGGATGACAAGGTGCTGTGAATTACATCTCTGTGTGTGTCCGATATGAGGATGAGGAACAGGATGTGGGCGAGTACTGTGCCTTGTGGAACAGAGCTCGTCACTATGGCAGCTTCCGATTTAACTCTGTTTACCACTACTCTTTGTGTTCGATTGGTTATAAAGTTGAAGATCCATCTGCCTACTTTGCCAGTTATCCCTTTAGCACACATTTTGTGTGCTATTATGCCATGATCGCACGTGTCAAACGCTTTTGCAAAGTCTGTGTACATTACACCTGCATTCTGTTTTTCTTCCAGTGCATCCAAGACCACATCATAGTGATCCAGTAGTTGCGACAGGCAGGAGCGACCTGCCCTGAAGATATGTTGCATTGGATTGTGCAGTTTTTGGAAATCCAAGTGGTTTGCAATAATGTTTCTTAATACTTTTTTAAAGGCTTTTATGATGTGGGACGTTAGAGTTATTGGTCTATAGTTCTTAGCTAATGCTTTGCTGCCACCTTTATGGAGTGGGGTTATATCAATTGCTTTTAGTGACTGTGGAATTTCACTCAGGGCACGCGAAAGGGGTTTCCTGCAGATCTTAATGAACACAGAGTTCAACGAGTCTGGGCCTGGGTCTGAGTACATTGGCATGTTGTCAATGGCTGTCTCAAAGTCTAGTGGAGTTACACTTATGTCAGAAATTAGGCACACATTGGTGTGCGTGTGTATGTGTGGGTGCATGTGTGGGTGTATCTGTGGGTATGTAGGTGTATATGTGGGTGTATGTGTAGGTGTATGTGAGGGGTGTATGTGTGGCTGCATTTGTGGGTGTGTGGGTGTATATGTGGGTGTATTTGTGGGTGTTTGGGTATATGTACTCACCTAATTGTGGTTGCAGGGGTCGAGACTCAGCTCCTGGCATCGCCTCTTCACTGGTCGCTACTAGGTACTCTCTCTCACAGCTCCATGAGCTTTATCATATCTCGTCTTAAAACTATGTATGGTTCCTCCCTCCACTACATCACTTGCCAGACGATTTCACAGCCTGACAACTCTATGACTGAAGAAATACTTCCTAACATCCCTTCGACTCATCTGAGTTTTCAACTTCCAATTGTGACTCCTTGTTTCTGTATCCCATCTCAGAAACATCCTGTCTCTGTACACCTTGTCAATTCCTCGCAGTATTTTGCATGTCGTTATCATGTCTCCCCTAACCCTCCTGTACTCCTGTGTCGTCAGGCCGATTTCCCTTAACCTTTCTTCGTGGGACATTCCCCTTAGCTCTGGAACTAGCCTTGTTGCAAACCTTTGCACTTTCTCTAACTTCTTGATGTGCTTGACCAGATGTGGGTTCCAAAGTGGTGCTGCATACTCCAGTATGAGCCTGACGTACACGGTGTACAGAGTCTTGAACGATTACTTACTGAGGTACTGGAATGCTATTCTCAGGTTTGCCAGGCGCCCATATGCTGCAGCAGTTACCTGGTTGATGTGTGCTTCCGGAGACGTGCTCAGTATTATACTCGCCCCAAGATCTTTCTCCTTGAGCGAGGTTTGCAGCCTTTGGCCGCCTAGCCTATACTCTGTCTGCGGTCTTCTTTGCCCTTCCCCGATCTTCGTGACTTTGCATTTGGCGGGGTTAAATTCCAGGAGCCAGTTGCTGGACCATGCGGGCAGCCTGTCCAGGTCTCTTTGTAGTCCTGCCTGATCCTCATCTGATTTAATTCTCCTCGTTAACTTCACATCATCTGCTAACAGGGACACTGCTGAGTCTATCCCTTCCATCGTGCCATTCACATATACCAAAAATATCACTGGTCCTAGGATTGACCCCTGTGGGACCCTGTTCGTCACCGGCGCCCATTGTGATAACTCATCACGTACTATGACCCTTTGTTGCCTCCCTGTCAGGTATTTTCTGATCCTCTGCAGTGCCCTTCCTGTTATACGTACCTGATCCTCTAGCTTCTGCACTAATCTCTTGTGAGGAACTGTGTCGAAGGCCTTCTTGCAGTCCAAGAAAATGCAATCAACCCACCCTTTCTCTCGTGTCTTACTTCTGTTACCTTGTCATAAACCTCTAGTAGGTTTGTGACACAGGATTTGCCTTCCATGAATCTGTGTTGGCTGGCGTTTATAATCCTGTTCCATTTCAGGTTCTCCACCACTCTCCTCCTGAAAATTTTTCATATGACTTTGCATGCTATACACGTCAGTAACATTAGTCTATAGTTCAGTGCCTCGTTTCTGTCTCCTTTCTTAAAAATGGGGACTACATTTACCAACTTCCATACTCAGGTAGTTGCCCACTTTCAAGGGATGTGTTGAAAATTCTGGTTAGTGGCACACACTGCATCTATGCTCCCTCTCTAAGGACCCACGGGGAGATGTTGTCCGGTCCCATCGCCTTTGAGGTATCAAGGTCACTTGGCAGCTTCTTCACCTCCTCCTCGGTTGTGTGTATTTCATCCAACACTTGTTGGTATATCCATTGTTGATGTATCCCACTGTTCTGTCGTCTCAGAGTTCTTTCTGTCTCCACTGAAAATACTTCCTTAAATCTCGTGTTGAGCTCCTGACATGCTTCTTTGTCGTTTCTTGTGAGCTCCTCACCTTCTTTCCTCAGCCTGATCACCTGGTCCTTGACTATTGTCTTCCTCCTGATGTGGCTATACAGCAGCTTCGGGTCAGACTTGACTTTCGATGCTTTGTAATTTTCGTACTGTCGCTGGGCCTCCCTCCTTGTCTGTGCATACTCGTTTCTGGCTCTTCGACTACTCTCTTTATTTTCAGGGGTCCTTTGCCTTCTGTACTTTTTCCATTCTCTAGTGCACTTAGTTTTTGTTTCCCTACACCTTCGGGTAAACCAAGGGCTCGTTCTGGTCTTCCCATTATTTCTCTTACCCTTGGGAACAAACCTTTCCTCTGCCTCCTTGCATTTTGTTGTTACATAGTCCATCGTTTCGTCTACTGACTTTCCTACCAATTCTCTTTGTCACTAATTCTCCTGCAGGAAGTTCCTCATACTTTTGTAGTCCCCTCTTTTGTAGTTTGGCTTTTCCCATTTTACTTCTGTTACCCTTTCCACTTCTAACTCAACTATGTATTCAAAGCTCAGAACCACGTGATCAATGGCTCGAAAGAGCCTTTCATATGTGATGTCCTCAATGTCAGAGCTACTCAGGATGAAAACGAGGTCCAGTCTTGTTGGTTTATCCTCCCCTCTCTCTCTGGTAGTGTCCCTAACATGTTGATGCATGAGGTTTTCCAGTACCCCATCCATCATCTTGGCTCTTCATGATTCGAGACCCCCATGTGGCTCCAGGTTTTCCCAGTCAATCTCCCTGTGGTTGAAATCACCCTTAACCATTAACTTTGCTCTACTCGAGTGAGCTCTGCTGGCCACCTCAGCCAGTGTGTCCACTATTGCTCTGTTGCTCTCTTCATATTCCTCTCTTGGCCTCCTGCAGTTCTGTGGCGGGTTATACATCACTGAAATGACTAACGTATGTCCCCCAGACTGAATTGTGCCCTCTGCTCGTTCTATCTTTCCTCAGGATCTGATATCCGAGTGGGAAGATTGCGTCTGTTATCATCTGGGGACGTCTCCCTGATTCTTTCATGCCACTCCTCACATTTATTCGTTATTCCGTCCACGTTCGTATACCAAATCTTCAAGCTCTTTTCTAAAACTGTGGTCAGGGGAGAATGGTGTGGTTGGGGGAGCGGATGCCCTGGCGGGGGCCTATGGGGAGTTGCTGTAGGGGTGTGGTTTGTGAGTTTGTGGTTTGTGAGTTTGTGGTTTGTTGTTCTGGAGGAGGTTGTCTGTTTTTCACCTGGGCCTGGGTTCTTCTGTTCATCTCTGTCATTGTCTCTTGTTCCTACTTGTGTGTTTGCGTCTTTGTGTGGGTGGGTGTGTTTATATGTGGATGTGTTTGTGGGTGTATGTGTGGGTGAGTGTGGGTGTGTGTGTGTGTGTGTAGGTGTGGGTGCATGTGTAGGTGTATTTGTGGGGGTGTTGGTGTATGTGTGGGTGTGTGTGGGTGTGTGTGGGTGTGTTTGGGTGTGTGTGCGTGGGTGTGTGTGTGGGTGTAAGTGTGGGTGTATGAGTGATGACGTGGGTCACCGTCTCTCTGCAAGGGTTAGGTCACCTACCTATAAGCCTCTCAGGTGAGCAGGAATGAGCTTCATTAATGAGCTCAGAGCTTCATTAATGAGCTCAGAGCTTCATTAATGAGCTTAGAGCTTCTTCAGGTCACGAAGTCATTAATTCCTCTCTGAAGTGTTCACGGTATCAGTAACTCTCAGTTTACAGCTAAATAAATCCCGAAGTCACTTACAGATGTCACGTAGTAAAATTATATTTAGAACACGAATAATAGTAGTAGTAATAATAATAATAATAATAATAATAATAATAATAATAATAATAATAATAATAATAATAATAATAATAATAATAATAATAATAATAATACACTGGTCAAAACTCATTTTCTGTCCAGTGATATTACAGCGATTTTAGTGGAAGTTTGTGGTGTCGATTCTGAATATGTCATCGGTTTTCTCGATTGGCTCTAATTTTTGATAAATTTGGCATCCCATTGAAAAACAGGAAAGATGTGAAAAATATATTGATCAGGCGAAAGTAACTTATAAATCGCAGTGAAATTATTTTTTTAGATCATGCAAAAGTCAAGTCGTGCAACACATACTAGCATTTAATTCTGTGTAATAACAGATTAGTTTAACATAGTAAAATGATTCAGATACCACTAAATACTACACATGAAAACGTTGCTTCGACGATTTTCTCCTGTGTTGATCATCACAGCAATTGAGAAAGATGCATATTGGTTACCAGTGTGCAATACGACACTTTTTAAGCTTCTAATATCATCAGCCGCCAATCTCCTGGTCGATATTCATGTCCCATTATTATTATTTTTTCCCTGGATGTTAAAAGTTGAGATGTTTGCTTTGACAGTCCGATGTCACGTATCAGATCATTGAGTTTTACACGGGAGATGTGAATACTTCATATTCACTTCCACTGATGTCACCTGTGTTGCGTCCTAAACCCTGAATTTCTTCAACGTTGTCACTCCATATACACGTGTTATGATTAAGGTCCCTGTTAACTGAGGATAGGTATGCAATATCTCACAAACTAGAAGCAATATGAAAAACATACTAACATTTTCGTATTCGGCAACCACAAAATACCCTAAGTACCTTCAAATATCTTTGGCAACGAAATATATTTTTTTGTAGACCAGTGAGATAATAATAACGAGCACAAGACTCACATTTAGAAATGAATTATTTCATAGTATGAGCACACACACACATAGGCACACACAGGACAACCAGAGTAGGACAGAGCAACAAACACAAGCACACATAGAACCACCCAGAACCCCTCAGCCAAACACGCTATTCCAACACAACCCACAATTCACACTTACAGCCTCCAACCCACACTATGACGTAGAATCCACTAGTATACTGCCAAGTCCCCCACCACCACAGACCTCCAGAACACAGTGTTGGAGAGGAAGCTGGAGGTATAGTACACCAACGCTAATGAAATAACTAATAAGTGGGAGTAGTGGAATGAAAGAATCAAAGAGGGATCACCGGACATCATAACTCTTACAGAAACCAAGCTCACAGGAATGATAACAGATATCATCTTTCCAACGGGATATAAGATCCTGAAGAAAGACAGAGGGAACAGAGGGGGTGGAGGAGTGGCACTGCTCATCAAAAACCACTGAGATTTTGATGAGCTGGAGAGAGGAGACGGAGGAGAAGCAAGAGACTGTATAATATGAACACTTCATTTTGGAGGTCCCAAGGTGGTAAATGCAGTGATGTATAACCCACCACAGAACAGCAGAAGGCGAAGGCAAGACTATGATGAGAGTAACGGAGCGATGGTTGGTACACTGGATGAAGTAGCCGGAAGGGCTCATGCGAGCAGGGCAAAGCTGCTGATTGTGTGTGACTTCAGTCACAAGGAAATTGACTGGGAGAACCTGGAGCCACATGAGGGCCCAGAAACGTGGAGGACTAAGATAATGGAGGTGGTACTGGAAAATCTCATGTACCAACACGTAAGGGACACTACCAGAGAGAGAGAGAGAGAGAGGTGAACCAGCAAGACTGGACCTAGTATTCACCTTGAGCAGTGCAGATGCTGAGGACATCACATATGAAAGACCCGTCGGAGCCAGTGACCACCTGGTTCTGAGCTTCGAATACATAGTAGAGTTGCAAATGGAGAGGTAAGCAGGAAGGGCAGGATGAATGAATCCAAACTACAAGAAAGGGGACTACACAGACATGAAGAATTTACTACACAGGGTTCAGTGGGACAGAGAACTGGCAGGGAAGTCAGTAAATGAGATGATGGAATATGTGACAACAAAATGCAAGGAAGCTGAGGAGAGGTTTGTACCGAAGGGTAATAAAAATAACGAGAAAGCCAGGATGAGTCATTGGTTCACCCAAAGGTGTAGAGAGGCCTAAACCAAGGGTGCTAGAGAAGGAAAGAAGTATAGAAGGCAAAGGACACAGGAGAATAAGTAGAGCAGTCGTAGAGCCAGAAATGAATATATACAGGTAAGAAGGGAGGCCCAATGGCAATACGAAAATGACATAGCAACGAAAGCCAAATCTGACCCAACGTTGTTGTACAGACACATCAGGAGGAAAACAACAGTCAAGGACCAGGTAATCAGGATGAGGAAGGAAGGAGGAAAGATCACAAAAAACGACCTAGAACTATTTGACGAGCTCAAAACGAAATTCAAAGAAGTGTTCACAGAGGAGACGGAAGGGACTCCAGAAAGGGGGAGAGGTGGAGTACACCATCGAGTGCTGGACACAATACAGGCAACCGAGGAGGAGGTGAAGAGGCTGCTAAGCGAGCTGGATACATGAAAGATGATGAGGCCAGACAACATCTCTCCATGGATCCTAAGAGAGGGAGCAGAGGTGCTCTGTGTACTACTAACACCGATCTTCTATTCTGCACAGTATTTTATATGTCGTTATCATGTCTCCCCTGACCCTCCTGTCCTCTAGTGTCGTCAGGCCGATTTCCCTTAACCTTTCTTCATAAAACATTCCCCTTAGCTCTGGAACTAACTTTATCACAAACCTTCGCACTTTCTCTAGTTTCTTGACATGCTTTATCAAGTGCGGGTTCCAAACAGGTGCTGCATACTCCAGTATGGGCCTGACGTACACGGTGTACAGTGTCTTGAACGATTCCTTATTAAGGTATCGGAATGCTGTTCTCAGGTTTGCAAGGCGCCCATATGCTGCAGCATTTACCTGGTTCATGTGTGCTTCCGGAAACATGCTCTGTGTTATACTCACCCCAAGATCTTTCTCCTTGAGCGAGGTTTGCAGTCTTTGGCCACCTAGCCTATACTCTGTCTGCCGTCCTTTTTGCCCTTCCCCTATTTTCATGATTTTGCATTTGGCGGGATTAAATTTGAGAAGCCAGTTGCTGGACCAGGTGTCCAGTCTGTCCAGGTCTCTTTGAAGTCCTGCCTCATCCTCATCTGATTTAATTCTCCTCATTAACTTCACATCGTCTGCGAACAGGGACACTTCTGAGTCTAACCCTTCCATCATGTCGTTCACATATACCAAAAATAGCACTGGTCCTAGGACCGACCCCTGTGGGACCCCGCTCGTCACAGGTGCCCATTGTGATACATCATTACGTACCATGACTCGTTGTTGCCTCCCTGTCAGGTATTCTCTGATCCATTGCAGTGCCCTTCCTGTTATATGAGCCTGATCCTCTAGCTTCTGCACTAATCTCTTGTGAGGAACTGTGTCAAAGGCCTTCTTGCAGTCCAAGAAGATGCAATCAACCCACCCCTCTCTCTCGTGTCTTACTTCTGTTACTTTATCATAAAACTCCAGAAGGTTTGTGACACAGGATTTTCCTTCCATGAACCCATGCTGGTTGTCGTTTATACTCTTGTTCTGCTCCAGGTGCTCCACCACTCTCCTCCTTATAATCTTCTCCATAACTTTGCATACTATACACGTCAGTGACACTGGTCTGTTGTTTAGTGCCTCTTTTCTGTCTCCTTTTTTAAAAATGGGAACTACATTTGCCGTCTTCCATACCTCAGGTAGTTGCCCAGTTTCCAGGGACGTGTTGAAGATTGTGGTAAGTGGCACGCACAACATATCTGCTCCCTCTCTAAGGACCCACGGGGAGATGTTGTCCGGTCCCATTGCCTTTGAGGTATCGATGTCCCTTAGCAGTTTCTTCACCTCCTCCTCATCTGTATGTATGTCGTCCAACACTTGTTGGTATATTCCTTGCTGGTTTCCCCATCTAGTCTGTCCCCTGAGAGGCCTTCCTGTCTCCACTGTAAATACTTCTTTAAATCTCATGTTGAGGTCCTCACATACCTCTTGATCGTTTCTTGTGAGGTCTCCACCTTCTTTCCTCAGCCTTGTGTGTGTGTGTGTGTGTGTGTGTGTGTATGTGTGTGTGTGTGTGTGTGTGTGTGTGTGTGTGTGTGTGTCGTTGCAGCTAGTCATCATGAATGTTTCCTCAGAGTCAGCATACACGACACTGACACAACACCAGCACCACTTCACCGCTGCTTCTCTGAGCTTCAGCCTACTTATGTGTGTATTGTTGCAATTACGCTTGCTCTTCTTGGTACTCTGCCTTGACAAAAAAACTGAAAGATAGACTGCAAATCACCCAGAACAAAATCGTAAGATTCATCCTGGGGCTGGGACCAAGAAAACATGTAAGCCAGGATGAATTACAGCAGTTGGATATGCTGAATGTTGAAGACAGAGTAAAACAACTGAAGCTAAATCATGTTTATAAAATTGCTCACAAACAATGTCCAGAATATCTTGCTGTCAATTTTGTCAAGGTTGGGAACCAAAGCAATCATAGTACTAGGGGGAGAGAGCACAACTTTGTAGTACCCACAGTCATTGGCCAGGCTTCAAACACCTTTTATTGTACAGCAATAAAGGAATGGAACAGACTACCCGCACATGTCAAAGCCAGTCATAGCATGAACCAGTTCAAGAAGAGTGCCAAAAGGTGTCTGATGAATGTAGCTACAGAAAGGGAGGGGAATGATTTTCTATTTTTTAGCTAACATACGTGTAAATTTTACCTAATTCCTTGTAATGACCCTCGTATTGTAGATAGTCTTAATGACCCTCGTGTAGTAGATAGTCTTAATGACCCTCGTATTGTAGATAGTCTTAATGACCCTCGTATTGTAGATAGTCTTAATGACCCTCGTATTGTAGATAGTCTTAATGACCCTCGTATTGTAGATAGTCTTAATGACCCTCGTATTGTAGATAGTCTTAATGACCCTCGTGTAGTAGATAGTCTTAATGACCCTCGTATTGTAGATAGTCTTAATGACCCTCGTATTGTAGATAGTCTTAATGACCCTCGTGTAGTAGATAGTCTTTTTAGTATGATAATAAGATGTTATCTTCATTATAGAATAATAAGAAAATATTATAACCTTTATATTATAATAATAAGGTAAAAGGACCCCAATGGAAATAAGTCACTCTGTCTGACTTTTTTGGGTTATCCCAGGTTCTCTACACATATGTTGCTATGTATGATAATTCTATGTAACTGTATTTGTGTATACCTGAATAAACTTACTTACTTACTTACTTACTTATTACCTATGTGCTTGTAAAGGTGCTTGCGTTTACTTCTGGATGCATGTGTGTGTGCATTATTACGCCTGTGTGCGCTTGTGTGCGTGTACAGACTCTTCTGTTTAATTCTACTTTCAATTGTGTGCATCAGTGTGCTTTGTATGTATGTGTGTGTGTGTGTGTGTGTGTGTGTGTGTGTGTGTGTGTGTGTGTGTGTGTGTGTGTGTGTGTGTATGTGTATGTGTATGTGTGTGTGTGTGTGTGTGTGTGTGTATGTGTATGTGTGTGTGTGTATGTGTGTATGTGCGTGTGTGTATGTGTATGTGTGTATGTGTGTGTGTATGTGTGTGTATGTGTATGTGTATGTGTGTGTGTGTGTGTGTGTGTGTGTGTATGTGTATGTGTGTGTGTGTGTGTGTGTGTGTATGTATGTGTGCGTGTGTGTGTGTGTGTGTGTGTGTGTGTGTGTGTGTGTGTGTGTGTGTGTGTGTGTATACTCACCTATTTGTAGTCACCTATTTGAGGTTGCAGGGATCGAGACTCAGCTCCTGGCCCCGCCTCTTCACTGGTCGCTACTAGGTCCTCTCTCTCCCTGCTCCATGAGTTTTATCATACTCGTCTTAAAACTATGTATGGTTCCTGCCTCCACTACATCACTTACCAGACTATTCCACCTCCTGACTAATCTATGACTAAAGGAATACTTCCTAACATCCCTTTGACTCATCTGAGTCTTCAACTTCCAATTGTTACCTCTTGTTTCTGTGTCTCATTTCAGGAACATCCTGTCTGTGTACACCTTGTCAATTCCTCGCAGTATTTTGTATGTCGTTATCATGTCTCTCCTAACCCTCCTGTCCTCAAGTGTCGTCAGCCCGATTTTCCTTAACCTTTCTTCTTAGGACATTCCCCCTAGGTCTGGAACTAGTCTTGATGCAACTGATGCTGCATACTCCAGTATGGGCCTGACGTACATGGTGTACAGAGTCTTGAACGATTCCTTACTGAGGTATCGGAACGCTATTCTCAGGTTTGCCAGGCGCCCATATGCTGCGGAAGTTATCTTGGTGATGTGCACCTCAGGAGATGTGCCCTGTGTTATACTCACCCCAAGGTCCTTTTCCTTGAGTGAGGTTTGTAGTCTTTGGCCCCATAGACTGTACTCTGTCTGGGGTCTTCCTTGCGCTTCCCCTGTCTTTATGACTTTGCACTTGGAGGGATTGAACTCCAGGAGCCAGTTGCTGGACCAGGCCTGCCGCCTGTCCATATCCCTCTGTATTCCTGCCTTATCCTCTTCCGACTGAATTCTCCTCATTATCTTCACTTTGTCTGCAAACAGAGGCACTTCTGAGTCTGTTACTTCAGTCATGTCATTCACACTTACTAGAAACAGCACCAGTCCTAGGACTGACCCCTGTAGAACCCACTCGTCACAGCGGCCCACTCATCACGTACCATGGCTCGCTGATGCCTTCCCTTCAGGTATTTTCTGATGCATTGCATTGCCTTCCTTGTTATATCTGCCTACTCCTCCAGCTTTTGCACTAGCCTGTTGTGTGGAACTGTGTCAAAAGCCTTCTTACAGTCCAAGAAAACACAGTCTACCCACCCTTCCGTCTCGCTTGTCTTACTGCTGTCCCCTTGTTGTAGAACTCTAGTAGGTTTGTGACAGGATTTCCCATTTCTGAATTCGTGCTGGTTGCCGTTTATAAACTCATTCCTTTTTAGGTTGTCTACCACTTTTCTCCTGATAATCTTCTCCATGACTTTGCATACTACATGTCAGTGACACTGGTCTGTAGTCTAATGCTGCCTGTGTGTCCTCTTTCTTAAAAATTGGGAGTACATTTGCTGTCTTCCTTACCCATGTAGTCGCCCTGTTTCGATAGATGTGTTGAAGAGTGTTGTTAGTGGTACACAGAGCGCCTCTGCTTGCTCTCTCAGGACCTATGGAGAGATGTTATCTGGCCCCATCACCTCTGAGGAATCTTGTTTTCTTAGCAGCGTGTGTGCTTATATTCAAGACGTCAGGATTGGAATACAAAGAAACACTCAATATTTAATTAACATTATTAGTGTTTTGCCTTAAAAACTCAACCCCTCTCTCACTTCCTCTTTCATCTCCCCTCTCTCACCTACCCTTTATCACGTCTCTCTCACCTCCCTCCATCACCTCCCCTCTCTCACCTCACCTCGCTCACCTCACCTCGCTCACCTCTTCTCTCTCACCTCCCCTCTCCCTCTCTTTCCTTCTTTGCAATCGCTCTCTTTCTCGCCTCTCTCTTTTCTCCTCTTTCCTCTCTCTCTTCTCCCCTCTTTTCCCTCTCTTTTTTTTTCTTTTTACACAGGATTTGACAAGGTTAAGTTAAGGATTCCTAACTTTATTTACAAGTTAAGAGCTGTTACCTACATCTGTCTCTCGCCTCCTCTCTTTCCCCTATCTCTCTCTTTCTCTCTCTCACCTCTTCTCTTTCCTCTCTCTTTCTCTCTCTCTCCCTCTCTCTCACCTCCTCTCTTTCCTCTCTCTGTCTCGCCTCCTCTCTTTCCTCCCTCTCTCTCGTCTCCTCTATTTCCTCTCTTTTGCCTCCCATTCTTCCCTCCTTTCTCTCTTCCTCTCCACTGTCATTGTAATTGTGTTTGTAACTGTGTTTTTAGGTATCCTCGAGGGGATGGGGGAGAGGAGGGGATGGGGGAGAGGAGGGAAGGGGGAGAGGAGGGAAGGGGAGGGGGAGAAGAAGAGGAGGGGAGAGAACCCTGGAGAGGTTCCCTGATTTCTTCTTTTATTTCTTCCTCCAATTTCTCAATTTTACTTCACTCAGAACTCGAGAACGCTTCATCCAATCGGCTTCAAATCTTCAACACTTGTGTACGGTAACGAGGACCAGATTCTTGGAACAACTGGCATGTGCAGGTGGCCTACATCCAAAGTTGCTGAAGCCATCCACAGCATCCTGGAATGCCTTTGATATACCTTCGATGAGTTTCGAGTCTTTCTACTAGCTAAAGTCTTCACTGGCGCAACTTTATCCTCCACAGGAGAATGAGTAGGCGCTGAGGTCAGTGGTCAAGTGCGGTCATACCTGCCAAGCTCTTGGGAGTTAGCGTGGGCTGTTACCAAGCACCATGGCTTGTTGTAGTGCTTTAGAATCCCAGGTTCAAGTGTTGAAGAAGGAGATTCTACTTCTTCAGGAGGAAAATAGGAAGCTGAAGCTTCTCATAGATGAGCTTGGGAGCGAGTGTGAGAAGGATTTAGCTGGTAAGGAAGGAATGGTCGCCAGCAGTGAGAGTGGCAGCCGCTTTAAGTGGCAAGTGGTTCACAGTTCAGGAAGAAGGAAGATGAGGAGAGTTAATAGAGAAGATGTGAAGGTAGGAAATCGTTCTCTGTTCTCCAAGACGAGTGTACTTCAGTTGTTAGTGAGGTTGAAGGTACCACTGATTCCCCTGCTAATCAAGGTAAGAATATTTTAATAGTAGGCGATTCTCAGTTAAGATATATGGGCAGTGCATTTTGTAACAGACAGAAAGGTCAGACAGAGAGTTTGCCTTCCCCTAGCTGGTGTTGGTGACATAGTCAGCAGGTTGGATAATATTATGGCAGGTAATGGGAATAAGTCCATTATCTGTCTTAGTGCTGGGGGTAATGACATTGGGAAGGGCAGGAGAGAGGAGCTGCTGGATAAGTATAGGTCAGCCATAGAAGTAGTTAGGTCTAAGGGAGGGATCCCAGTCATATGTAGCATCTTGCCTAGAAAGGGAGTGGGCAATGAATGGATGTCTAGGGCAATTGGTATAAATCGCTGGCTAGACAGGTACTGCAAGGAACTTGCAATCCCATTCATTGATAACTGGGACCTTTTCTTTGGCAAACGTGATATGTATGCAAGGGATGGGGTTCATCTCTCTGGGGATGGAGTGGTTGCATTAGCCAATTCAATTGAGAGGGTAATTGATGACTTGTCTAGGAATTTAAACTGATAGATTATAGAGGTATGGGTGTTTGTGGGAAACAATCAGGCTGCAGCATTAGGGTTAAAAACAGCAGTTATTACCGGGATACCTCAGGGATATGTTTAAAAGACAATAATCAAAATAAAGTTGCTAGAAATGGCAAATCAATTGATTTGCCATTTCTAGCTCCCTTAAGGTTTTCTATACAAATAGTAGGAGTCTAAGAAATAAGATAGATGAGCTAAAATTACTTGCAAGTGTAGGTAATATAGATATTATTAGTATAACAGAGACCTGGTTCAATCTGAAAGATAGACAAATGCCTTCTGAATGCAACTATAAACTATTCCACACTGATAGGGTCAACAGGAAGGGTGGTGGTGTAGCAATGAATGTCAGAGAAAATTTAAATTATTGTCTTAGACATGATACAAGATTAGAAACATCGAACACAGAATCGGTTTGGCTTCAGTTTCTCGAGGGCCGTGACAAATTAATTTTGGGTGTGATTTATAGGCCCCCAAACCTTGATAGGGAGTGCAGTAAGCTGTTATGGGACGAAATTCATAAGGCATCTAGATATGAATATGTTGTGATAATGGGAGATTTTAACTTTAGACAAATTGATTGGAACAATATAACAGGAAATCTTGAGTCTAGTGATTTTCTTGATACGGTTCAGGATTGCTTTTTAGAACAGGTTGTGACAGAATCAACTAGAGGAAACAATCTGCTTGACTTGGTTCTTGCCAACAAAGATTCACTAATTAATAATCTTGAGGTTAATGATGAGCTTGGGGAAAGTGATCAAAAATCACTTAGTTTCAATATATCATGGAATTAACCAGATAACTGCAATCAAATCTCTATCCCAGATTTTCGCTTGGCCAACTTCATGGGACTGAAAAATTACCTGGGTGGGCTAAATTGGGATGTCCTGACTATGGGTCAGGTAGGTGATCTTGGTTGCCAATATGACGTTTTTCAGAGCATAGTTCTAGCTGCCCAGACAAGTTTTGTTCCGAGTAGGGAAATAACACAGGAGGAGTCTGAACACAGGAGGAGCCTGAACACTGGAGGAGCCTGAACACTGGAGGAGCCTGAACACTGGAGGAACCTGTACACTGGAGGAGCCTGAACACAGGAGGAACCTGAACACTGGAGGAGTCTGAACACAGGAGGAGCCTGAACACTGGAGGAGTCTGAACACAGGAGGAGCCTGAACACTGGAGGAGCCTGAACACTGGAGGAGCCTGAACACTGGAGGAACCTGTACACTGGAGGAGCCTGAACACAGGAGGAGCCTGAACACAGGAGGAGCCTGAACACAGGAGGAGCCTGAACACAGGAGGAGCCTGAACACTGGAGGAGCCTGAACACTGGAGGAACCTGTACACTGGAGGAGCCTGAACACAGGAGGAGCCTGAACACAGGAGGAGCCTGAACACTGGAGGAGCCTGAACACTGGAGGAACCTGCACACTGGAGGAGCCTGAACACAGGAGGAGCCTGAACACAGGAGGAGCCTGAACACAGGAGGAGCCTGAACAGAGGAGGAGCCTGAACACAGGAGGACCCTGAACACAGGAGGAGCCTGAACACTGGAGGAGCCTGAACACTGGAGGAACCTGTACACTGGAGGAGCCTGAACACAGGAGGAGCCTGAACACAGGAGGAACCTGAACACTGGAGGAGCCTGAACACTTGAGGAGCCTGAACACAGGAGGAGCCTGAACACAGGAGGAACCTGAACACAGGAGGAACCAGAACACTGGAGGAGCCTGAACACAGGAGGAGCCTGAACACAGGAGGAGCCTGAACACAGGAGGAACCTGAACACTGAAGGAGAATGAACACAGGAGGAACCTGAACACAGGAGGAGCCTGAACACAGGAGCAGCCTGAACACAGGAGGAACCTGAACACTGGAGGAGCCTGAACACAGGAGGAGCCTGAACACAGGAGGAGCCTGAACACAGGAGGAACCTGAACACTGAAGGAGAATGAACACAGGAGGAACCTGAACACAGGAGGAGCCTGAACACAGGAGCAGCCTGAACACAGGAGGAACCTGAACACTGGAGGAGCCTGAACACTGGAGGTTCCTGAACACTTGAGGAGCCTGAACACAGGAGGAACCTGAACACAGGAGGAACCTGAACACTGGAGGAGCCTGAACACAGGAGGAGCCTGAACACTGGAGGAACCTGAACACTGGAGGAGCCTGAACACAGGAGGAGCCTGAACACAGGAGGAGCCTGAACACAGGAGGAACCTGAACACTGAAGGAGAATGAACACAGGAGGAACCTGAACACAGGAGGAGCCTGAACACAGGAGGAGCCTGAACACAGGAGGAACCTGAACACTGGAGGAGCCTGAACACAGGAGGAGCCTGAACACAGGAGGAGCCTGAACACAGGAGGAACCTGATCACTGGAGGAGCCTGAACACAGGAGGAGCCTGAACACAGGAGGAGCCTGAACACAGGAGGAACCTGAACACTGAAGGAGAATGAACACAGGAGGAACCTGAACACAGGAGGAGCCTGAACACAGGAGCAGCCTGAACACAGGAGGAACCTGAACACTGGAGGAGCCTGAACACTGGAGGTTCCTGAAAACAGGAGGAGCCTGAACACAGGAGGAGTCTGAACACAGGAGGAACCTGAACACTGGAGGAACCTGAACACTGGAGGAGCCTGAACACTGGAGGTTCCTGAACACAGGAGGAGCCTGAACACAGGAGCAGCTTGAACACAGGAGGAACCCGAACACTGGAGGAGCCTTGTTGCAACCCCTGAATGGGTTACAATGATTATTATGTATATATGTAATGTATATTACCTTTTCATTTAATTTTATATTGCTTATATTTGCGATAATAGCTAAATCGTAAATATATTGCTTTATATTCTTAATTGACTTATGTTGTTAGGATGTATATAAAATGTGCTCAGTTAGGCTTGATTGTCAAACTACTGTAATTATCGCTTGTCGCTCGTTATACTGCCGGCTTCTGAGCTGCAGTTGTCCACGTAGCTATCACGTGATCGAGGGGGGGTTGTCCTCACCTCTCGTAAAGTATTCAGTCTGCTAGAGACTCGCTTGCTGGTTGGACATTGTCTGTCTGAGTCTGCTAGAGACTCGCTTGCTGGTTGGACATTGTCTGTCTGAGTCTGCTGTAGACTCGCTTGCTGGTTGGACAGATTGTCTGTCTCATTATTCTTGTTAGTTCTGTAGAACTTTGTTCACAGAACATTGTAAAGACTTTGTGATTTTCGACGTTGTACTGAGGTTGTGTGTCACATAGACACTCTGAACATCTCAGGTCCTTAGCTATAGCTTCTGACCTAATTTTGTACTGGTTCCTGTGTATTGTCACAGTCGAGTTTTCCTATGCTGAACGAAGATTCAGTATTATGGGAGTTTTGTAACTTTTGTGGAGGATCTGCTGATGGTCCCTACTTAGTGTCGTTATATTATCTCCTTGTTCCTGATTCTGTGTCGCTGTCGCTTGATATTGCATTGCTATTGGGCTTAGCATTCTTTGTTGTTCAAGCAGACTGTTCGGGTTGCCAGTCGGTCAAGAAGTTAATTTATTTGAGGACTTTGTCAGTCACTTGTTTAAGTCTTATTCGAGTCTTGAGACATAGCTAACTACTTAAGAGCACTTACACGCATACACACACTTGTACATATTTGTAATATCTTATTAAATGTTAATGTACCTGACGGTACTTAAGAATTATAAATGTGATATGTGCTTTCAGCACAATATTGAACTTGAGAGACTGATTTTATTTTGATTGCTGTAATTAATTTAATTTGATAATATACCTCTAGACAGCTTATAGACTTAATAAATTTATTAAATTTTAATTTCTCTAGTTAGTAGCCTACCAGTTGTAATCCTAAAGCACTATTGAACCATACTAAATTTTAATGGATAATTGGACAAGGATACTGACTACTTGTTACGAAAACCCAGTAACAGGCTGGATGCTAGAAGGGCAGTCCTTTCTAGTATTCACTGGAGATCTCTAAGCTTTTAGAATCGCGTTTTTTGTAACAAATGGGGGCCTGTCCGGGAGGCTCTTGATCCAAGGTGTTGGAGAAACTGTCCGGGATGCTCTTGATCCAAGGTGTTGGAGAAATAGTCCAGTTTGACATACTAGTGAATCTATGATCAAACACTTTGAGTACTTTCCTAATCTGAAGACTTTGAGTTTAGTCTTGTACAACATACCAGGTGGATGTATGTACTTGACTGAGTCTCTTGATCCAAGGAGATGGAAATACTGTTTATGAGTTCTAACTCTAAGACAACCAACACTAACATTCCTATTAGGATTATAGCTTCCCATAATCACTCTCTCGTAGTACAATTATTTTCGTGATGTATGCCAAAGTGAAACAGTTAATTGATACTCTGACTTTGTCTGAGTTAAGTACATTAAAACTTCAGACGTGTTGGCAAGTAGCCAAATATCTCGGTGTGACGTACAACAGGAATTACACCGCTGAAACTGTCAGAGCATTAATTAAAGATATATTGTTTCCTGCTCATACAGAGATGTCTGATTATGATTCAGATTCAGAAAGCCTAGTGTCACAATTGGGAAGTATGACTCTATTTGATGAAGATGAAAGAGCAACTAGAGCAGAAGTGAGCCTAGTGGCTGAGCCTAGTGTAGCTCAGTTCTCGCTCACACCTTCCCGCCTCACTGACACTATAGCACAGAGTGTAGCTGGTTGGATGACGCAGCCTAATACTAGTACAGTGTATACTACACCTGTATTTACTTATCCTAGACCAGATCTAGACTCTCTAGTGACGGCTGGACCAAGTGTCCGACCTAAGGACCGTCCAGACCATGTTAATTTCCCTACTCCTCCATTACCCCCTGGTCCTATCTCTCAGGAACAGTTTGAGAGGTTGGAACGCCTCATTATGTTGCAGACTGCACAAATTGAGGCACAGAGGAGTTTGAACGAAGAAGATTTCCAAAGAGAAAATGTTCGTCTGTTAAGACAACAGACTGATAGATCACAGGACACATTTAATGTGCAGAAAGCTGCATCTATGGTTCCTAAGTTTTTTGAAAGTGACTTAGACACATATTTTGATGTGTTTGAGAACCAGGCACGTGCTATGAACTGGCCACGTAAGCACTGGGCAACATTGCTTCATACTGCTTTGACAGGAAGAGCTCAAACTTGTACGGCTGCTTTGCCATTTGCTAAGTACATTAGTTATGACGCTGTCAAACAAACTATTCTAGAGACGTATAACTTGTTACCTGTAAGTTATCAAAGAGCATTTCGTACATTACAACGACGACAAGATCAAACTTGTGTAGAGTTTGCTCGTGAGAAAAAAGTTGCATTTCAGAGGTGGTGTAGAGCTGCTAAATGTAACAACTATGACAGCCTTGTTCAGTTGTTACTACACGAAGAGTTTAACAACTGTATGTCTGCTGACATACAAGAATATCTGATCGATCATACTACCTCAGATATTCTGGAAACTGCAGCATTAGCAGACAATTACGAGATTTCTCACAAACTTGTACGTACTAAAACACAAAGAAACAAGGTAACTAAAAATTGTCCTAGAATTTGGCAAACTAAATCAGCTGCTCATTGCCGGCCTGATGTACCTGCTACTGTAACTTCTCGTACCTTTACCAGGAAAACTCACAATCCTGAATCTGTCTCTGTGGCTAGACAGAAATCTGGTATCGAGAAGAGGAAAGTTAAATGTACCTATTGTAACAGAAAAGGACATACTAGAGAGTATTGCTATAAGTTAGAAAGAGATGCGAGATACAGTCGTGCGGCTGGCGCCCCCACACAAGTCGTATCCTCTTCCGAGCAACAAAGGCACCAAAATCCTAGCAATTCCTCTTATCCTACTGTTTTAGATAATATTACTCAGGATAGATGACTAGCGTCAGAAAGTGTATCTGACGAAAAGATTCGTTCAGCTATGAGTCCTTACTTTTCGAGAGATAAAGTAGGATTTGATGAATCACATCTAACTGAGATAATTTCTTTCAGAGACACTGGCAGTTATCTCACGTTATTAAGAGAAGATGTACTGCCCATAACTGACGATACCTATTGCAAGATAGATGTATTGTTAGAAGCCTATGGAGGGGCTGTTATAAAAGTGCCTCTGCACAAAGTTTATATTGAAACAAGCTATTATACTGGTTATATTTCAGTGGGTATATCCAGTGGTGTATTTCCCATCAGGTCAGTGGACTTGTTGATAGGGAACGACATCCTTCATGCTGGTATATGTAAAGAACCACTTGTGATTGATAATAACACTGATGATAATTATGCCATTGAAGCTTGCAGAGAGAAACCTATTTTATTTCCTCTCAGCGCAATTACTAGAGCTATGTCAAAGATTCAACAACCATCCTTGTCTCCTGTTGAGTTAGTTGATGACGATGATTTGGGGTTGAATATGTTGTTTAGTGACACTCTGCGCCCAGGATCATTAACACTGACTCCCCCTAGTCATCAACCTAGTCAGGACACAACTGACGTTAAATTTCTAACTCATGATGATTTAATCAAGGATCAGTTTGTTGATCAGTCACTGGAAAGACTGAGAGATATAGCAGTTACTGAGAGTGAAGCAAAGGATCTCGATAATTGTTACTATTATAGTAATGGTGTACTGATGGAGAAAAACACATGTAAGTTGTCAGCTGATAGTGTTTCCATCACAGTCAAGCATCTCGTTGTGTTACCAGTTACATTTCGTGAACAAGCCATTGATTTTGCTCACAATAGTCCCATTGGAGGACATTTGGGTGTCAAGAAGACACTCGGTAAACTGGCAAAACATTTTACTTGGCCAAAGATGAAGGAAACAGTAGCTGATCATGTGCGACGTTACCACGTGTGTCAAGTGACAGGCAAGCCAGCACACTCACCTCCACCTACACCTCTCACTATGAGCTCTAGTAGCAAAGTTCAGTTCATCTGGACTAGAGATTGTTCAGACTCGTTCAAAAGGTTGAAGCGCTTGCTATCCTCTGCTCCTGTGTTGAAGAGTCCTAATTTCAATCTTCCCTTCTTTTTACATATAGATGCGAGTGGCTATGCAGTGGGTGCTGTGCTGCTCCAACAGTCAACATCCACTGATATTCTCCATCCTATATGTTACTATTCATCTAAGCTTAAACGACACCAGAAAAATTATGCCACTATTGAGAAAGAGGCTCTAGCTCTTGTGGTGTCATTGGAACATTTTGACGTGTATTTGGGCACTTCCCCATTTAAAATTAACGTTTTTTCTGACCACAATCCACTCACCTACATAAACACTATGAAAAGTAAAAATGCTAGGATCATGAGGTGGGCTCTCAGAATCCAACCTTATTCTATTAGTATAAAACACATAAGTGGTCATTGTAATGTAATTGCTGACGCTCTGTCTCGTCCTTAATAATTATCAGTTACATTAAATTAACGTAATTTTATGCCCAAATACCTTTTGTTACTTGCTATGTCAAATTCAGTAAAGTAACTTAATCCCTCCAGCCCATATTAACTATGTATACTCATGTCATGTCTAATTATTATATTTATGTATTTACAGTATTGTTGTGTGAGGAGGAAACAAGCTGAGTGTTGAGTGAGTAGTGTGGTGTGGGTGATGTACTGCGTGACGCAACACTGTCCTGCCGCAGACCCCCCCCTCACTACACACCTTAAGCTGTTTCATACTCAGATGTTCATACTGCCTAGCATTCCACAACCACTACTTAAGAGTGGAATGCAGTCTCCTCTACTATGATTGAGCCTCAACGTGCCCTCCTTGTCAGCGCTATCCAGTCTCTACACTGATGTACATAACCACGAGTATGAAGATATACGATACTGTGTACTGCCCTAGTACCTAGGGGCATATCCTAGTGACGGACGCTGTGAAATTGTAGAAGTGCTTGGCACAAGAGACATTCATTAATATTTATTTTGATAATAATATTGATATGAGTAACCAGAAATAATGTGAAAGACATTCATGCAACTCCTAGTGCGACCCTCTGTCGTGTTGGGGGGGGTGTTGCAACCCCTGAATGGGTTACAATGATTATTATGTATATATGTAATGTATATTACCTTTTCATTTAATTTTATATTGCTTATATTTGCGATAATAGCTAAATCGTAAATATATTGCTTTATATTCTTAATTGACTTATGTTGTTAGGATGTATATAAAATGTGCTCAGTTAGGCTTGATTGTCAAACTACTGTAATTATCGCTTGTCGCTCGTTATACTGCCGGCTTCTGAGCTGCAGTTGTCCACGTAGCTATCACGTGATCGAGGGGGGGGTGTCCTCACCTCTCGTAAAGTATTCAGTCTGCTAGAGACTCGCTTGCTGGTTGGACATTGTCTGTCTGAGTCTGCTAGAGACTCGCTTGCTGGTTGGACATTGTCTGTCTGAGTCTGCTGTAGACTCGCTTGCTGGTTGGACAGATTGTCTGTCTCATTATTCTTGTTAGTTCTGTAGAACTTTGTTCACAGAACATTGTAAAGACTTTGTGATTTTCGACGTTGTACTGAGGTTGTGTGTCACATAGACACTCTGAACATCTCAGGTCCTTAGCTATAGCTTCTGACCTAATTTTGTACTGGTTCCTGTGTATTGTCACAGTCGAGTTTTCCTATGCTGAACGAAGATTCAGTATTATGGGAGTTTTGTAACTTTTGTGGAGGATCTGCTGATGGTCCCTACTTAGTGTCGTTATATTATCTCCTTGTTCCTGATTCTGTGTCGCTGTCGCTTGATATTGCATTGCTATTGGGCTTAGCATTCTTTGTTGTTCAAGCAGACTGTTCGGGTTGCCAGTCGGTCAAGAAGTTAATTTATTTGAGGACTTTGTCAGTCACTTGTTTAAGTCTTATTCGAGTCTTGAGACATAGCTAACTACTTAAGAGCACTTACACGCATACACACACTTGTACATATTTGTAATATCTTATTAAATGTTAATGTACCTGACGGTACTTAAGAATTATAAATGTGATATGTGCTTTCAGCACAATATTGAACTTGAGAGACTGATTTTATTTTGATTGCTGTAATTAATTTAATTTGATAATATACCTCTAGACAGCTTATAGACTTAATAAATTTATTAAATTTTAATTTCTCTAGTTAGTAGCCTACCAGTTGTAATCCTAAAGCACTATTGAACCATACTAAATTTTAATGGATAATTGGACAAGGATACTGACTACTTGTTACGAAAACCCAGTAACAGGCTGGATGCTAGAAGGGCAGTCCTTTCTAGTATTCACTGGAGATCTCTAAGCTTTTAGAATCGCGTTTTTTGTAACAAGCCTGAACGCAGGAGGAGCCTGAACACAGGAGGAGCCTGAACACAGGAGGAACCTGAACACTGGAGGAGCCTGAACACAGGAGGAGTCTGAACACAGGAGGAGCCTGAACACAGGAGGAGCCTGAACACAGGAGGAGCCTGAACACAGGAGGAGCCTGAACACAGGAGGAGCCTGAACACAGGAGGAGCCTGAACACAGGAGGAGTCTGAACATAGGAGGAGCCTGAACACAGGAGCAGCCTGAACACAGGAGGAACCTGAACACTGAAGGAGAATGAACACAGGAGGAACCTGAACACAGGAGGAGCCTGAACACAGGAGCAGCCTGAACACAGGAGGAACCTGAACACTGGAGGAGCCTGAACACTGGAGGTTCCTGAACACAGGAGCAGCCTGAACACAGGAGGAACCCGAACACTGGAGGAGCCTGAACGCAGGAGGAGCCTGAACACAGGAGGAGCCTGAACACAGGAGGAACCTGAACACTGGAGGAGCCTGAACACAGGAGGAGTCTGAACACAGGAGGAACCTGAACACAGGAGGAGCCTGAACACAGGAGGAACCTGAACACTGGAGGAGCCTGAACACAGGAGGAGCCTGAACACAGGAGGAGCCTGAACACAGGAGCAGCCTGAACACAGGAGGAACCTGAACACTGGAGGAGCCTGAACACTGGAGGAACCTGAACACAGGAGGAACCTGAACACTGGAGGAACCTGAACACAGGAGGAGCCTGAACACTGGAGGAACCTGAACACTGGAGGAGCCTGAACACAGGAGGAGTCTGAACACAGAAGGAACCTGAACACAGGAGGAGCCTGAACACAGGAGGAACCTGAACACAGGAGGAGCCTGAACACTGGAGGAGCCTGAACACAGGAGGAGTCTGAACGGAGGAGGAACTTGAACACAGGAGGAACCTGAACACTGGAGGAGTCTGAACACAGGAGGAACCTGAACACAGGAGGAACCTGAACACAGGAGGAACCTGAATACTGGAGGAGCCTGAACACAGGAGGAGTCTGAACACAGGAGGAACTTGAACACAGGAGGAGCCTGAACACTGGATGAACCTGAACACAGGAGGAACCTGAACACAGGAGGAGCCTGAACACTGGAGGAACCTGAACACAGGAGGAACCTGAACACAGGAGGAGTCTGAACACTGGAGGAGCCTGAACACTGGACGAACCTAAACACAGGAGGAGTCTGAACACAGGAGGAACCTGAACACAGGAGGAGCCTGAACACTGGAGGAACCTGAACACAGGAGGAGCCTGAACACTGGAGGAGCCTGAACACTGGAGGAGCCTGAACACAGGAGCAGCCTGAACACAGGAGGAGCCTAAACACTGGAGGAGCCTGAACACAGGAGGAGCCTGAACACAGTAGGAGCCTGAACACAGGAGGAACCTGAACACTGGAGGAGCCTGAACGCAGGAGGAACCTGAACACAGGAGGAGCCTGAACACATGAGGAACCTGAACACTGGAGGAGCCTGAACACAGGAGATACCTGAACACATTAGAAGCCTGAACACAGGAGGAACCTGAACACAGGAGAAACCTGAACACTGGAGGAGCCTGAACACAGGAGAATCCTGAACACAGGAGGAACCTGAACACTGGAGGAGCCTGAACACAGGAGGAGCCTGAACACAGGAGGAACCTGAACACTAGAGGAGCCTGAGCACAGGAGGAGCCTGAACACAGGAGGAGCCTGAACACAGGAGGAACCTGAACACAGGAGGAGCCTGAACACAGGAGAAACCTGAACACTGGAGGAGCCTGAGCACAGGAGGAGCCTGAGCACAGGAGGAACCTGAACACAGGAGGAGCCTGAACACAGGAGGAGCTTGTACAGAGGAGGAGCCTGAACACTGGAGGAGCCTGAACACAGGAGGAACCTGAAAACAGGAGGAGCCTGAACACTGGAGGATCCTGAACACAGGAGGAGCCTGAACACAGGAGGAACCTGAACACAGGAGAAGCCTGAACACAGGAGGAGCCTGAACACTTGAGGAGCCTGAACACTGGAGGAACCTGTACACTGGAGGAGCCTGAACACTGGAGGAACCTGTACACTGGAAGAGCCTGAACACAGGAGGAGCCTGAGCACAGGAGGAGTCTGAACACTGGAGGAACCTGTACACTGGAGGAGCCTGAACACAGGAGGAGTCTGAACACTGGAGGAACCTGTACACTGGAGGAACCTGAACACAGGAGGAGCCTGAACACAGGAGGAGCCTGAACACAGGAGGAGTCTGAACACAGGAGGAGCCTGAACACAGGAGGAGTCTGAACACTGGAGGAACCTGTACTCTGGAGGAACCTGAACACAGGAGAAGCCTGAACACAGGAGGAGTCTGAACACAGGAGGAGCCTGAACACAGGAGGAGTCTGAACACTGGAGGAACCTGTACACTGGAGGAACCTGAACACAGGAGAAGCCTGAACACAGGAGGAGTCTGAACACAGGAGGAGCCTGAACATTGGAGGAACCTGTACACTGGAGGAGCCTGAACACAGGAGGAGCCTGAACACAGGAGGAGTCTGAACACTGGAGGAACCTGTACACTGGAGGAGCCTGAACACAGGAGGAGCCTGAACACAGAAGGAGCCTGAACACACGAGGAACCTGAACACAGGAGGAACCTGAACACAGGAGGAGCCTGAACACAGGAGGAGCTTGAACACAGGAGGAGCCTGAACACAGGAGGAGCCTGAACACAGGATGAACCTGAACACAGGAGGAGCCTGAACACAGGAGCCTGAACACAGGAGGAGCCTAAACACTGGAGGAGCCTGAACACAGGAGGAGCCTGAACACAGGAGGAGCCTGAACACAGGAGGAGCCTGAACACAGGAGGAGCCTGAACACTGGAGGAACCTGTACACAGGAGGAGCCTGAACACAGGAGGAGCCTGAACACTGGAGAAACCTGAACACAGGAGGAGCCTGAACACAGGAGGAGCCTGAACACTGGAGGAGCCTGAACACAGGAGGAGCCTGAACACAGGAGGAGCCTGAACACTGGAGAAACCTGAACACTGGAGGAGCCTGAACACAGGAGGAGCCTGAACACAGGAGAAGCCTGAACACAGGAGGAGCCTGAACACTGGAGGAACCTGTACACAGGAGGAGCCTGAACACAGGAGGAGCCTGAACACTGGAGAAACCTGAACACAGGAGGAGCCTGAACACAGGAGGAGCCTGAACACTGGAGGAGCCTGAACACAGGAGGAGCCTGAACACAGGAGGAGCCTGAACACTGGAGAAACCTGAACACTGGAGGAGCCTGAACACAGGAGGAGCCTGAACACAGGAGGAGCCTGAACACTGGAGAAACCTGAACACAGGAGGAGCCTGAACACTGGAGAAACCTGAACACTGGAGGAGCCTGAACACAGGAGGAGCCTGAACACTGGAGAAACCTGAACAGAGGAGGAGCCTGACCACAGGAGGAGCCTGACCACAGGAGGAGCCTGAACACTGGAGGAGCCTGAACACAGTAGGAGCCTGAACACAGGATGAACCTGAACACAGGAGGAGCCTGAACACAGGAGGAGCCTCAACACAGGAGGAGCCTGAACACAGGAGGAGTCTGAACATAGGAGGAGCCTGAACACAGGAGCAGCCTGAACACAGGAGGAACCTGAACACTGAAGGAGAATGAACACATGAGGAACCTGAACACAGGAGGAGCCTGAACACAGGAGCAGCCTGAACACAGGAGGAACCTGAACACTGGAGGAGCCTGAACACTGGAGGTTCCTGAACACAGGAGCAGCCTGAACACAGGAGGAACCTGAACACTGAAGGAGAATGAACACAGGAGGAACCCGAACACTGGAGGAGCCTGAACGCAGGAGGAGCCTGAACACAGGAGGAGCCTGAACACAGGAGGAACCTGAACACTGGAGGAGCCTGAACACAGGAGGAGTCTGAACACAGGAGGAACCTGAACACAGGAGGAGCCTGAACACAGGAGGAACCTGAACACTGGAGGAGCCTGAACACAGGAGGAGCCTGAACACAGGAGGAGCCTGAACACAGGAGCAGCCTGAACACAGGAGGAACCTGAACACTGAAGGAGAATGAACACAGGAGGAACCTGAACACAGGAGGAGCCTGAAGACAGGAGGAGCCTGAACACAGGAGGAGCCTGAACACAGGAGGAGTCTGAACATAGGAGGAGCCTGAACACAGGAGCAGCCTGAACACAGGAGGAACCTGAACACAGGAGGAGCCTGAACACAGGAGGAACATGAACACAGGAGGAGCCTGAACACAGGAGGAACCTGAACACTGGAGGAGCCTGAACACTGGAGGTTCCTGAACACAGGAGCAGCCTGAACACAGGAGGAACCCGAACACTGGAGGAGCCTGAACGCAGGAGGAGCCTGAACACAGGAGGAGCCTGAACACAGGAGGAACCTGAACACTGGAGGAGCCTGAACACAGGAGGAGTCTGAACACAGGAGGAACCTGAACACAGGAGGAGCCTGAACACAGGAGGAACCTGAACACTGGAGGAGCCTGAACACAGGAGGAGCCTGAACACAGGAGGAGCCTGAACACAGGAGCAGCCTGAACACAGGAGGAACCTGAACACTGGAGGAGCCTGAACACTGGAGGAACCTGAACACAGGAGGAACCTGAACACTGGAGGAACCTGAACACAGGAGGAGCCTGAACACTGGAGGAACCTGAACACTGGAGGAGCCTGAACACAGGAGGAGTCTGAACACAGAAGGAACCTGAACACAGGAGGAGCCTGAACACAGGAGGAACCTGAACACAGGAGGAGCCTGAACACTGGAGGAGCCTGAACACACGAGGAGTCTGAACGGAGGAGGAACTTGAACACAGGAGGAACCTGAACACTGGAGGAGTCTGAACACAGGAGGAACCTGAACACAGGAGGAACCTGAACACAGGAGGAACCTGAATACTGGAGGAGCCTGAACACAGGAGGAGTCTGAACACAGGAGGAACTTGAACACAGGAGGAGCCTGAACACTGGATGAACCTGAACACAGGAGGAACCTGAACACAGGAGGAGCCTGAACACTGGAGGAACCTGAACACAGGAGGAACCTGAACACAGGAGGAGTCTGAACACTGGAGGAGCCTGAACACTGGAGGAACCTAAACACAGGAGGAGTCTGAACACAGGAGGAACCTGAACACAGGAGGAGCCTGAACACTGGAGGAACCTGAACACAGGAGGAGCCTGAACACTGGAGGAGCCTGAACACTGGAGGAGCCTGAACACAGGAGCAGCCTGAACACAGGAGGAGCCTAAACACTGGAGGAGCCTGAACACAGGAGGAGCCTGAACACAGTAGGAGCCTGAACACAGGAGGAACCTGAACACTGGAGGAGCCTGAACACAGGAGATACCTGAACACATTAGAAGCCTGAACACAGGAGGAACCTGAACACAGGAGAAACCTGAACACTGGAGGAGCCTGAACACAGGAGAATCCTGAACACAGGAGGAACCTGAACACTGGAGGAGCCTGAACACAGGAGGAGCCTGAACACAGGAGGAACCTGAACACTAGAGGAGCCTGAGCACAGGAGGAGCCTGAACACAGGAGGAGCCTGAACACAGGAGGAACCTGAACACAGGAGGAGCCTGAACACAGGAGAAACCTGAACACTGGAGGAGCCTGAGCACAGGAGGAGCCTGAGCACAGGAGGAACCTGAACACAGGAGGAGCCTGAACACAGGAGGAGCTTGTACAGAGGAGGAGCCTGAACACTGGAGGAGCCTGAACACAGGAGGAACCTGAAAACAGGAGGAGCCTGAACACTGGAGGATCCTGAACACAGGAGGAGCCTGAACACAGGAGGAACCTGAACACAGGAGAAGCCTGAACACAGGAGGAGCCTGAACACTTGAGGAGCCTGAACACTGGAGGAACCTGTACACTGGAGGAGCCTGAACACTGGAGGAACCTGTACACTGGAAGAGCCTGAACACAGGAGGAGCCTGAGCACAGGAGGAGTCTGAACACTGGAGGAACCTGTACACTGGAGGAGCCTGAACACAGGAGGAGTCTGAACACTGGAGGAACCTGTACACTGGAGGAACCTGAACACAGGAGGAGCCTGAACACAGGAGGAGCCTGAACACAGGAGGAGTCTGAACACAGGAGGAGCCTGAACACAGGAGGAGTCTGAACACTGGAGGAACCTGTACACTGGAGGAACCTGAACACAGGAGAAGCCTGAACACAGGAGGAGTCTGAACACAGGAGGAGCCTGAACACAGGAGGAGTCTGAACACTGGAGGAACCTGTACACTGGAGGAACCTGAACACAGGAGAAGCCTGAACACAGGAGGAGTCTGAACACAGGAGGAGCCTGAACATTGGAGGAACCTGTACACTGGAGGAGCCTGAACACAGGAGGAGCCTGAACACAGGAGGAGTCTGAACACTGGAGGAACCTGTACACTGGAGGAGCCTGAACACAGGAGGAGCCTGAACACAGAAGGAGCCTGAACGCACGAGGAACCTGAACACAGGAGGAACCTGAACACAGGAGGAGCCTGAACACAAGAGGAGCTTGAACACAGGAGGAGCCTGAACACAGGAGGAGCCTGAACACAGGATGAACCTGAACACAGGAGGAGCCTGAACACAGGAGCCTGAACACAGAAGGAGCCTTAACACTGGAGGAGCCTGAACACAGGAGGAGCCTGAACACAGGAGGAGCCTGAACACAGGAGGAGCCTGAACACAGGAGGAGCCTGAACACTGGAGGAACCTGTACACAGGAGGAGCCTGAACACAGGAGGAGCCTGAACACTGGAGAAACCTGAACACAGGAGGAGCCTGAACACAGGAGGAGCCTGAACACTGGAGGAGCCTGAACACAGGAGGAGCCTGAACACAGGAGGAGCCTGAACACTGGAGAAACCTGAACACTGGAGGAGCCTGAACACAGGAGGAGCCTGAACACAGGAGAAGCCTGAACACAGGAGGAGCCTGAACACTGGAGGAACCTGTACACAGGAGGAGCCTGAACACAGGAGGAGCCTGAACACTGGAGAAACCTGAACACAGGAGGAGCCTGAACACAGGAGGAGCCTGAACACTGGAGGAGCCTGAACACAGGAGGAGCCTAAACACAGGAGGAGCCTGAACACTGGAGAAACCTGAACACTGGAGGAGCCTGAACACAGGAGGAGCCTGAACACAGGAGGAGCCTGAACACTGGAGAAACCTGAACACAGGAGGAGCCTGAACACTGGAGAAACCTGAACACTGGAGGAGCCTGAACACAGGAGGAGCCTGAACACTGGAGAAACCTGAACACAGGAGGAGCCTGACCACAGGAGGAGCCTGACCACAGGAGGAGCCTGAACACTGGAGGAGCCTGAACACAGTAGGAGCCTGAACACAGGATGAACCTGAACACAGGAGGAGCCTGAACACAGGAGGAGCCTGAACACAGGAGGAGCCTGAACACAGGAGGAGTCTGAACATAGGAGGAGCCTGAACACAGGAGCAGCCTGAACACAGGAGGAACCTGAACACTGAAGGAGAATGAACACAGGAGGAACCTGAACACAGGAGGAGCCTGAACACAGGAGCAGCCTGAACACAGGAGGAATCTGAACACTGGAGGAGCCTGAACACTGGAGGTTCCTGAACACAGGAGCAGCCTGAACACAGGAGGAAAGTGAACACTGAAGGAGAATGAACACAGGAGGAACCCGAACACTGGAGGAGCCTGAACGCAGGAGGAGAATGAACACAGGAGGAGCCTGAACACAGGAGGAACCTGAACACTGGAGGAGCCTGAACACAGGAGGAGTCTGAACACAGGAGGAACCTGAACACAGGAGGAGCCTGAACACAGGAGGAACCTGAACACTGGAGGAGCCTGAACACAGGAGGAGCCTGAACACAGGAGGAGCCTGAACACAGGAGCAGCCTGAACACAGGAGGAACCTGAACACTGAAGGAGAATGAACACAGGAGGAACCTGAACACAGGAGGAGCCTGAAGACAGGAGGAGCCTGAACACAGGAGGAGCCTGAACACAGGAGGAGTCTGAACATAGGAGGAGCCTGAACACAGGAGCAGCCTGAACACAGGAGGAACCTGAACACAGGAGGAGCCTGAACACAGGAGGAACCTGAACACAGGAGGAGCCTGAACACAGGAGGAACCTGAACACTGGAGGAGCCTGAACACTGGAGGTTCCTGAACACAGGAGCAGCCTGAACACAGGAGGAACCCGAACACTGGAGGAGCCTGAACGCAGGAGGAGCCTGAACACAGGAGGAGCCTGAACACAGGAGGAACCTGAACACTGGAGGAGCCTGAACACAGGAGGAGTCTGAACACAGGAGGAACCTGAACACAGGAGGAGCCTGAACACAGGAGGAACCTGAACACTGGAGGAGCCTGAACACAGGAGGAGCCTGAACACAGGAGGAGCCTGAACACAGGAGCAGCCTGAACACAGGAGGAACCTGAACACTGGAGGAGCCTGAACACTGGAGGAACCTGAACACAGGAGGAACCTGAACACTGGAGGAACCTGAACACAGGAGGAGCCTGAACACTGGAGGAACCTGAACACTGGAGGAGCCTGAACACAGGAGGAGTCTGAACACAGAAGGAACCTGAACACAGGAGGAGCCTGAACACAGGAGGAACCTGAACACAGGAGGAGCCTGAACACTGGAGGAGCCTGAACACACGAGGAGTCTGAACGGAGGAGGAACTTGAACACAGGAGGAACCTGAACACTGGAGGAGTCTGAACACAGGAGGAACCTGAACACAGGAGGAACCTGAACACAGGAGGAACCTGAATACTGGAGGAGCCTGAACACAGGAGGAGTCTGAACACAGGAGGAACTTGAACACAGGAGGAGCCTGAACACTGGATGAACCTGAACACAGGAGGAACCTGAACACAGGAGGAGCCTGAACACTGGAGGAACCTGAACACAGGAGGAACCTGAACACAGGAGGAGTCTGAACACTGGAGGAGCCTGAACACTGGAGGAACCTAAACACAGGAGGAGTCTGAACACAGGAGGAACCTGAACACAGGAGGAGCCTGAACACTGGAGGAACCTGAACACAGGAGGAGCCTGAACACTGGAGGAGCCTGAACACTGGAGGAGCCTGAACACAGGAGCAGCCTGAACACAGGAGGAGCCTAAACACTGGAGGAGCCTGAACACAGGAGGAGCCTGAACACAGTAGGAGCCTGAACACAGGAGGAACCTGAACACTGGAGGAGCCTGAACGCAGGAGGAACCTGAACACAGGAGGAGCCTGAACACATGAGGAACCTGAACATTGGAGGAGCCTGAACACAGGAGATACCTGAACACATTAGAAGCCTGAACACAGGAGGAACCTGAACACAGGAGAAACCTGAACACTGGAGGAGCCTGAACACAGGAGAATCCTGAACACAGGAGGAACCTGAACACTGGAGGAGCCTGAACACAGGAGGAGCCTGAACACAGGAGGAACCTGAACACTAGAGGAGCCTGAGCACAGGAGGAGCCTGAACACAGGAGGAGCCTGAACACAGGAGGAACCTGAACACAGGAGGAGCCTGAACACAGGAGAAACCTGAACACTGGAGGAGCCTGAGCACAGGAGGAGCCTGAGCACAGGAGGAACCTGAACACAGAAGTAGCCTGAACACAGGAGGAGCTTGTACAGAGGAGGAGCCTGAACACTGGAGGAGCCTGAACACAGGAGGAACCTGAAAACAGGAGGAGCCTGAACACTGGAGGATCCTGAACACAGGAGGAGCCTGAACACAGGAGGAACCTGAACACAGGAGAAGCCTGAACACAGGAGGAGCCTGAACACTTGAGGAGCCTGAACACTGGAGGAACCTGTACACTGGAGGAGCCTGAACACTGGAGGAACCTGTACACTGGAAGAGCCTGAACACAGGAGGAGCCTGAGCACAGGAGGAGTCTGAACACTGGAGGAACCTGTACACTGGAGGAGCCTGAACACAGGAGGAGTCTGAACACTGGAGGAACCTGTACACTGGAGGAACCTGAACACAGGAGGAGCCTGAACACAGGAGGAGCCTGAACACAGGAGGAGTCTGAACACAGGAGGAGCCTGAACACAGGAGGAGTCTGAACACTGGAGGAACCTGTACACTGGAGGAACCTGAACACAGGAGAAGCCTGAACACAGGAGGAGTCTGAACACAGGAGGAGCCTGAACACAGGAGGAGTCTGAACACTGGAGGAACCTGTACACTGGAGGAACCTGAACACAGGAGAAGCCTGAACACAGGAGGAGTCTGAACACAGGAGGAGCCTGAACATTGGAGGAACCTGTACACTGGAGGAGCCTGAACACAGGAGGAGCCTGAACACAGGAGGAGTCTGAACACTGGAGGAACCTGTACACTGGAGGAGCCTGAACACAGGAGGAGCCTGAACACAGAAGGAGCCTGAACACACGAGGAACCTGAACACAGGAGGAACCTGAACACAGGAGGAGCCTGAACACAGGAGGAGCTTGAACACAGGAGGAGCCTGAACACAGGAGGAGCCTGAACACAGGATGAACCTGAACACAGGAGGAGCCTGAACACAGGAGCCTGAACACAGGAGGAGCCTAAACACTGGAGGAGCCTGAACACAGGAGGAGCCTGAACACAGGAGGAGCCTGAACACAGGAGGAGCCTGAACACAGGAGGAGCCTGAACACTGGAGGAACCTGTACACAGGAGGAGCCTGAACACAGGAGGAGCCTGAACACTGGAGAAACCTGAACACAGGAGGAGCCTGAACACAGGAGGAGCCTGAACACTGGAGGAGCCTGAACACAGGAGGAGCCTGAACACAGGAGGAGCCTGAACACTGGAGAAACCTGAACACTGGAGGAGCCTGAACACAGGAGGAGCCTGAACACAGGAGAAGCCTGAACACAGGAGAAGCCTGAACACTGGAGGAACCTGTACACAGGAGGAGCCTGAACACAGGAGGAGCCTGAACACTGGAGAAACCTGAACACAGGAGGAGCCTGAACACAGGAGGAGCCTGAACACTGGAGGAGCCTGAACACAGGAGGAGCCTGAACACAGGAGGAGCCTGAACACTGGAGAAACCTGAACACTGGAGGAGCCTGAACACAGGAGGAGCCTGAACACAGGAGGAGCCTGAACACTGGAGAAACCTGAACACAGGAGGAGCCTGAACACTGGAGAAACCTGAACACTGGAGGAGCCTGAACACAGGAGGAGCCTGAACACTGGAGAAACCTGAACACAGGAGGAGCCTGACCACAGGAGGAGCCTGACCACAGGAGGAGCCTGAACACTGGAGGAGCCTGAACACAGTAGGAGCCTGAACACAGGATGAACCTGAACACTGGAGGAGCCTGAACACAGGAGGAGTCTGAACTTAGGAGGAACCTGAACACAGGATGAACCTGAACACTGGAGGAGCCTGAACACAGGAACCTGAACACAGGATGAGCCTGAACACAGGAGGAACCTGAACACTGGAGGAGCCTGAACACAGGAGGAGCCTGAACACAGGAGGAGTCTGAACATAGGAGGAACCTGAACACAGGATGAACCTGAACACTGGAGGAGCCTGAACACAGGAGCCTGAACACAGGAGGAGCCTGAACACGGGAGGAACCTGAACACAGGAGGAGCCTGAACACTGGAGGAGCCTGAACACAGGATGAACCTGAACACTGGAGGAGCCTGAACACAGGAGGAGCCTGAACACAGGAGGAGTCTGAACACAGGAGGAGCCTGAACACAGGAGTCATCTTACAATTATTAACAGCCTCGGACACAGCCCCACTCCATCAAGGTGGCAGTGAAGCATCTGCAAGACACCACAGTTTGACAGCTCTGACGACCCACGTTATCAATATTTCTGAAAGGGTTTAAAGAAATATGATTGGCAAGCACATTGACTGACATCAGTTGTATAACCAGGTAGACATGGGCTCAGAAAAATACCTCCAATGAAAAGTAGGGGAGCCATTGGTACACTAAGAGAAAACATAGTACGTGTCCTGGGCCCAAGACTGTTCAACAGCCTCCCTCCATGCATAAGGGGAATTACCAATAGCCTCCTGGCTGCCTTCAAGAGGGAGATGGACAGATATTTAAAGTCGGTGCCGGATCAGCCGAGCTATTTACCTGGAGTTTACCTGGAGAGAGTTCCGGGGGTCAACGCCCCCGCGGCCCGGTCTGAGACCAGGCCTCCTGGTGGATCAGAGCCTGATCAACCAGGCTGTTGCTGCTGGCTGCACGCAAACCAACATACGAGCCACAGCCCGGCTGATCCGGAACTGACTTTAGGTGCTTGTCCAGTGCCAGCTTGAAGACTGCTAGGGGTCTGTTGGTAATCCCCCTTATGTGTGCTGGGAGGCAGTTGAACAGTCTCGGGCCCCTGACACTTATTGTATGGTCTCTTAACGTGCTAGTGACACCCCTGCTTTTCATTGGGGGGATGGTGCATCGTCTGCCAAGTCTTTTGCTTTCGTAGTGGGTGATTTTCGTGTGCAAGTTCGGTACTAGTCCCTCTAGGATTTTCCAGGTGTATATAATCATGTATCTCTCCCTCCTGCGTTCCAGGGAATACAGGTTTAGGAACCTCAAGCGCTCCCAATAATTGAGGTGTTTTATCTCCGTTATCCGCGCCGTGAAAGTTCTCTGTACATTTTCTAGGTCGGCAATTTCACCTGCCTTGAAAGGTGCTGTTAGTGTGCAGCTATGGTTCGTACGTTGGACTACGTGCGTTCAGCAGTAACAGCCCAGTTGATCAGGCCCTGATCCAAAGGGACTCCTGGTCGTGGACCGGGCCGCGGGGGCGTTGATCCCCGGAATGCCCTCCAGATAGACTCCATGGAGGTAGGTAGGTAGGTCGCTCCTGCCTCTCGCACTTGCTGGACCATTACGACGTGGTCATGTTTACACTAAAACGCTGACGTGGTATGCATTGACTTCACAAGTACGATCACGGGGTAACTGCACACATAATGTGTGCAAAGGAAGTAACTGGGACGGTGGACAAAAGGATATTGAACTTCCTTAACCTATAGAATCCAAAGAGTAGTAGTCAACATAGTGAAATCAGTGGCTGCTACAGAGAAAAGTTCTGTTCCTCATGTTACAGTACTCGCCCCATTTCTCTTTCTCATTCTCATATCTGACATAAACAGAGACATAAACCATAACACGGTGTCATCCTCTGCAGACGATACTAGAACCAGGATGAGAGTGAGTCCACAGAAGACACAGTAATCCTCCAAGCTGACATAAACTAAGTCTTAATGTGAGCTACTCACAACAATACCATATTCAGTGAGAACAAATTTCATTTACTGTGTCACAGGACTGAATAAATAAAAACACTATGGGAGTACAATAGAAACTAAAATCACTCAGTAGACAGTAATTCTACTGAGTGATAACCTGGGAGTGAAAACGTCAGATCTCAAATTCAAGGAGCACAACAATGTTGTTATTACAACTGCAAGGCGCTTGATAAACAGGATAAACAAAACTTTTAGAATAAGAAATGCCAAGCCAGTGATGACAGTCTTCAGGTCACTGGTTGTCACTAGGCTGGAATATTGCTTTGTACTAACAGCCATCTTCAAGGCAGGCGACGTTACTGAGCTAGAAATTATACAAAAAAACCTTCACAGGTCGTGTAAACTTAGTCAGGCGCCTAAATTACTGAGAGTTCTTGAAGCCCCTAGAACTATACTCCTTAGAACGAAGGCGAGAAAGGTACATCATAATCTACGACTGGAAGATACTGGAGGGATTCGTCCCAAACCTGCACACGAGCTTGGCTGATGGTGCAGCATATTTACAGTGAAAAGCAGAGCGACAATGAGTACACTGAGTGAGAGAACCAACTAGTTTTAAGGGACCACGACTCTTCAGCACCTTCCTTTCATGCATGAGGGGAATTAAGAAGAGACTCGTGCCCTATAAATTCCTCAAAATACTTGCTGATCAGTCGAATTGTGGTGTGTGGTTGGAGAGCAAGGGTGGGGGGGTGGCACTAACAGCTTGATCGATCAGGCCAGCAACCAGGCTTGGTCTAGGACCTCTGGAAGCGACTTTAGGTAATCTACAGGTAACTTTACTCTCTAGGTCTAGGACAGACACGGGGACACTGAACGGGAACACTGAATGGGGACGCAGAACGGGGCATTGAACGGGGGAACTGAAAGGGGACACTGAACGGGGACATTGAACAGGGACGCTGAACGGGGACACTGAACGGGGACACTGAACGGGGACACTGAACGGGGACACTGAACGGGGACACTGAATGGGGACACTGAACGGGGACACTGAACGGGGACACAGTGACAATGGGGACGCGTCTTGGAGGGGTGACGGAAGCTCCTCATTATTAGCCTGCTTCCCAGCCACTGTCAGCCACTGTCAGCCACTGTCAGCCACTGTCAGCCACTGTCAGCCACTGTCAGCCACTGTCAGCCACTGTCAGCCACTGTCAGCCACTGTCAGCCACTGTCAGCCACTGTCAGTCACTGTCAGACACTGTCAAACACTGCCAGCCAGAATCAGCCACTCAGACCTTACCAGCCACTCTCAGACACTGCCAGCCAGTTTCAGCCATTACCAGACACTGATAGCCACTGTCAGCCATTGCCAGACACTGCTAGACACTGTCAGCCGCTGTCAGCTCTGTCAATCACTGTCAGCACTATCAGCCACTGTCAGCCATTGCCAGACACTGCAAGGCACTATCAGCAACTGCCAACCACTGCCAGACACTGCTAAACACTGTCAGCAAATGTCAGCCACCGTCAGACACTGCCAGCCACTGCCAGCCACTGCCAGCCACTACCAGTCACTGCCAGACACTGCTAGGCACTGCCAGAGACTTTCAGACACTGCAAGACACTCAAAGACCCGTCAGAAACTGCCAGACATTGTCAGAAACTACCAGACACTGCCAAAAACTGCTAGCCACTGCCAGAGACTGCCTGCCACTGCTAAACCCTTGCATACACTGTCAGACACTGCCAATCAGGACTTGTGTCAAGACACACAAACACACACAGAGAAACAAGGGGTCACTATTGGAAGCTGAAGACTCAGATGAGTCAAAGGGATGTTAGGAAGTATTTCTTCAGTCATTGAGTAGTTGGAAGTGGAATAGTCTGGCATGCGATGTAGTGGAGGCAGGAACTATACATAGTTTTAAGACGAGGTATGATAAAGCTCATGGAGCAGGGGGAGAGAGGACCTAGCAGCGGTCGGTGAAGAGGCGGGGCCAGGAGCTGAGTCTTGACTCCTGCAACCACAATTAGGTGAGTACAATTAGGTGAGTACACACACACACACACACACACACACACACACACACACACACACACACACACACACACACACACACACACGAAAATAGGGAGATAAGTCGCAGAGCCAGGAATGAGTATGCACAGGTAAGGAGGGAGGCCCAGCGACAGTATGAAAATGACACAGCATCGAGAATCAAGACTGACCCGAAACTGTTGTATAGCCACATCAGGAGGAAGACAACAGTCAAAGACCAGGTGATCAGATTAAGGACAGAAGGTGGAGAACTCACAAGAAATGATCAGGAGGTATGTGAGGAGCTGAACAGGAGATTTAAGGAAGTGTTTACAGTAGAGACAGGAAGGGCTGTGGGAAGACAGCACAGAAGGGAACATCAAGAGGGAATATACCAACAAGTGTTGGATGACATACGAACAACTGAGGAGGAGGTGAAGAAACTCTTAAGTGACCTTGACACCTCAAAGGCGATGGGACCGGACATCTCCCCATGGGTCCTTAGAGAAGGAGCAGAGATGCTGTGCGTGCCTCTAACCACAATCTTCAACACATCCCTTGAAACTGGGCAACTACCTGAGAAATGGAAGACAGCTAATGTAGTCCCCATATTTAAGAAATGAAACAGAAACGAGGCACTAAACTACAGACCTGTGTCTCTGACATGTATTGTGTGCAAAGTCATGGAGAAGATTATCAGGAGGAGAGTGGTCGAACACCTGGAAAGGAACAAGATTATAAATGAAAACCAGCATGGGTTCATGGAAGGCAAATCTTGTATCACAAACCTCCTGGAGTTTTATGACAAGGTAACAGAAGTAAGACACGAGAGAGAGGGGTGGGTAGATTGCGTTTTCCTAGACTGCAGGAAGGCTTTTGACAGTTCCCCACAAGAGATTAGTGCAGAAGCTGGAGGATCAGGCGCATGTAAAAGGGAGGGCACTGCAATGGATAAGGGAATACCTGACACGGAGGCAGCAACGAGTGAAGAGGTATCACAGTGGGCGCCTGTTATGAGCGGGGTCCCACAGGGGTCAGTTCTAGGACCAGTGCTATTTTTGATATATGTGAACGACATGATGGAAGGAATAGACTCTGAAGTGTCCCTGTTCGCAGATGATGTGAAGTTGATGAGAAGAATTAAATCGGACGAGGATGAGGCAGGACTGCAAAGAGACCTGGACAGGCTGGACATGTGGTCCAGTAACTGGCTTATCGAATTCAATCCAGCCAAATGCAAAGTCATGAAGATTGGGGAGGGGCAAAGAAGACCGCAGACAGAGTATAGGCTAGGTGGACAAAGACTATAGACCTCACTCAGGGAGAAAGACCTTGGGGTGACCATAACACCGAGCACATCACCGGAGGCACACATCAACCAAATAACTGCTGCAGCATACGGGCGCCTGGCAAACCTGAGAATAGCGTTCCGATACCTTAATAAGGAATCGTTCAAGACACTGTACACTGTGTATGTTAGGCCCATACTGGAGTATGCAGCACCAGTCTGGAACCCACACCTGGTCAAGCACGTCAAGAAGTTAGAGAAAGTACAAAGGTTTGCAACAAGGCTAGTCCCAGAGCTCAAGGGAATGTCGTACGAGGAAAGGTTAAGGGAAATCGGACTGACGACACTGGAGGACAGAAGGGTCAGGGGAGACATGATAACGACATACAAGATACTGCGGGGAATAGACAAGGTGGACAGAGATAGGATGTTCCAGAGAGAGGACACAGGGACAAGGGGTCACAACTGGAAGCTGAAGACTCAGACGAGTCACAGGGACGTTAGGAAGTATTTCTTCAGTCATAGAGTTGTCAGGAAGTGGAATAGCCTAGCAAGTGAAGTAGTGGAGGCAGAAACCATACATAGTTTTAAGAAGAGGTATGACAAAGCTCAGGAAGCAGAGAGAGAGAGGACCCAGTAGCGATCAGTGAAGAGGCGGGGCCAGGAGCTCAGTCTCGACCCCTGCTACCACAATTAGGTGAGTACAATTAGGTGAGTACACACACACACACACACACACACACACACACTCACACACACACACACACACACACACACACACACACACACACACACACACACACACACACACACACACACACACAAACCTACTGGAGTTTTATAATAAAGTAACAGAAGTAAGACACGAGAGAGAGGGGTGGGTTGATTGCATCTTCTTGGACTGCAGGAAGACCTTCGACACAGTTCCTCACAGGAGACTGGTGTAGAAGCTAGAGGATCAGGCGCGTATAACAAGAAGGGCACTGCAATGGATCAGAGAATACCTGACAGGGAGGCAACAACGAGTCATGGTACGTGATAAGGGCACCTGTGACGAGCGGGGTCCCACAGGGGTCAGTCCTAGGATCAGTGCTATTTCTGGTAAAGTGAATGACGTGATGGAAGGGTTAGACCCAGAAGTGTCCCTGATCGCAGGTGATGTAAAGTTAATTAGGAGAATTATATCAGATGAGGATCAGGTAGGACTTCAGAGAGACCTGGACAGACTGGACATCTGGTCCAGCAACTGGCTTCTCGAATTTAACCCCGCGAAATGCAAATCATGAAGATCGGGGAAGGGCAAAGAAGACTGCAGACGGAGTATAGGCTAGGTGGCCAAAGACTACAAACCTTACTCAAGGAGAAAGATCTTGGGTTGAGTATAACACCGAGCACGTCCTCGAAAGCACACAACAACCAGATAACTGCTGCAGCATATGGGCGCCAGGCAAACCTGAAAACAGCGTTCCGATACCTTAGTAAGGAATCGTTCAAGACACAGTACACCGTGTACGTCAGGGCCATACTGGAGTATGCACCACCTGTTTCTAACCCACACTTAATCAAGCACGTCAAGAAATTAGAGAAAGTGAAAAGGTTTGCGACAAGGTTAGTTCCAGAGATAAGGGGAATGTCCTACGACGAAAACTTAAGGAAAATCGGCCTGACGACACTGGAGGACAGGAGGTTTAGGGGAGACATGATAACGCCATGCAAAATACTGCGTGGAATAGACAAGGTGGACAGAGACAGGATGTTTCAGAGAGGGGACACAGAAACAAGGGGTCACAATTGGAAGTTGAAGACCCAGATGAGTCAAAGGGATGTTTGGAAATATTCCTTCAGTCATAAAGTAATCAGGAAGTGGAACAGCCTAGAAAGTGAGGTAGTAGAGGCAGGAACCATACATAGCTTTAAGACGAGAAATGACAAAGCTCATGGAGCAGGGAGAGAGAGAGAGAACCTAGTAGCACTTAGTGAAGAGGCGGGGTCAGGAGCAGAGTCTCGACTTCAGCAACCACAATTAGGTGAGTACACACACACACACACACACACACACACACACACACACACACACACACACACACACACACACAGGGAGCAGAGATACTGTGTGTGCCACTTACAAAGACTTTCAACACATCCATTGAAACTGGGCAACTCTCTGAGGTATGGAAGATGGCTAATGTAGTCCCAATTTTTAAAAAAGAAGACAGACATAAGGCATTAAACTACAGACCTTTGTCACTAACGTGTATAGTATGCAAAGTCATGGAGAAGATCATCAGGAGGAGAGTGGTGGAGCACCTGGAAAGAAACAAGTGTATGATCGACAACCATGTCCTTTCGCATGCTATTACATTACTTTTCAACAAGTCACTAGAAACTAGCACTTTCCCGACACTACTCAAGACAGCAAGGGTTACACCAATACATGAAGGTGGAGACCCTACAGACGTAAACAACTATAGGCCAATATCAAACTTACCATTGCTATCCAAAATCTTCGAGAAACTCGTGCACAGGAGACTATATTCATTTATAACGTCACAAAACATACTCAACCCCTGCCAATTTGGATTCAGGAAAATAAAAGCACTAATGATGCAATTATAAAAATGCTAGACCTGCTTTACACAGCATTGAAAAATAAGGAATATCCACTAGGAGTTTTTATTTACCTAAGAAAAGCGTTTGACACAGTAGACCACGGCATCCTACTCCACAAACTTGACCACTATGGTATAAGAGGCCATGCGCTTGCATATTTCAAATCCTACCTTTCTAACAGGTATCAGTATGTCACCATTAAAGACACAGCCTCATCAATACGGCCACTTGATACTGGAGTTCCGCAAGGAAGTGTCCTTGGACCCTTGCTCTTCCTCATTTACATCAATGATCTTCCAAACATATCCCAACACCTGAAACCCATTCTCTTTGCTGACGACACGACTTATGTCATCTCCCACCCTAATCTTGCCACCCTCAACACCATTGTTAACGAGGAGCTGCTCAAAATATCGACTTGGATGACAGCCAATAAACTTACACTTAACACTGACAAAACCTACTATATTATGTTTGGTAGCAGAGCAGGTGTTGCGCAACTTAACATTAAGATCGACAACACTCTAATTGCAAGACATAATGAGGGAAAATTCCTTGGCCTATACCTCGATAACAACCTAAATTTCAGCACTCATATCCAACACATAACTGCCCTTCTCACACTATACCATTCACTTATATATCCACACCTCACCTATGCTATCTGTGCTTGGGGTTCAACTGCAGCAACACACCTAAAGCCAATAATAACCCAACAAAAAGCTGCAGTAAGAATAATCACTAAATCCCATCCCTAGCAACAACCCCCCCCCCACACTCTTCATAGATCTAAACTTACTCCCTGTTCAGAAGGTCTACACTTACTACTGTGCAATCTATATCTACAGGACCTTAAATTCCAATATTAACCTTGACCTAAAACGCTTTCTTGATAGATGTGACAGGATCCACAGGCATAACACCAGACACAAACATCTCTATGACATTCCCCGTATTCGACTAAACCTTTACAAAAATTCAATGTATTTCAAAGGACCTAAAATCTGGAACACCTACCTGAAAACTCTAGAACTGCAGACACATTCATCACTTTCAAAACTACAGTTAGAAAACATCTTATCTCCCTGATCCACCCCGACAGCCAACTACATGATAACCACCTGGTGGTTCACAATTATACTCACTCACCCACTGACTATAAACCCAGAAATACTAATCTTAATCATAAAATAATGAATCCTAACTAGTCATAAGTTTGCCTATGATACTCCAATAGAGACATTTTGCTTTGTGCCAAAACAAAAGCATTCACATTGCTAAACTCACAAATTATGATGTAGTCACTTAGCCTTAATACCATAATCTGTAAGGATTTAATGTTAAGAATTAATCTAAGTCTGCCCGAAATGCCTAGCCATGCTAGGTGTCCTAGTGGCCCCCTCTGTAATTAGTATTTTATAACATGTAAACCACACAATATCCAAATCCTGTAAACCCCACATTGTAACCCTTATAGAGAATAAACTTGATTTGAATTGATTTGATTTGAACCAGCACAGTTTCAGGGAAGAAAAATCCTGTGTCACAAACTTACTGGAGTTTTATGACAAGGTGACAGAAGTAAGACAAGAGAGAGAGAGAGGGGTGGATCGACTGCATTTTTTTGGACTGCAAGAAGGCCTTCGACACAGTTCCTCACAAGAGCTTACTGCAAAAGCTAGAGGATCAGGCACACATAACAGGAAAGGCACTGCAATGGATCAGAGAATACCTGACAGGGAGGCAACAACGAGTCATGGTACGGGATGAGGTATCACAGTGGGCACCTGTGACGAGCGGGGTCCCACAGGGGTCAGTCCTAGGACCTGTACTGTGTTTGGTATGTGTGAATGACATAACGGAAGGGATAGACTCAGAAGTGTCCTTGTTTGCAGATGTGAAGTTAATGAGGAGAATCAAATCGGTCGAGGATCAGGCAGGATTTCAAAGAGACCTGGACAGGCTACAAACCTGGTCCAGGAACTGGCTCCTTGAATTTAACCCTGCCAAATGCAAAGTTATGAAGATCAAGGAAGGACAAAGAAGACCGCAGACACAGTATAGGCTAGGTGGCCAAAGACTGCAAACCTCACTCAAGGAAAAAGATCTGGGGGTGAGTATAACACCTAGCACATCTATTGAGGCGTACATCAATCAGATAACTGGTGCAGCTTACGGGCGTCTGGCAAACCTAAGGATAGCGTTCCGATACCTCAATAAGGAATCGTTCAAGACTCTGTACACCATACACGTCAGGCTCATACTGGAGTATGCAGCACCAGTTTGGAATCCAGACCTGGTCAAGCACGTCAAGAAATTAGAGAAAGTGAAAAGGATTGCAACAACACTAGTCCCATAGCTAAGGATATTGTTCTACGAAGAAACGTTAAGAGAAATTGGCCTGACAACACTGGAGGAGACCAAACAGAGTTGAATAACTATAGGCCAATATCCAACTTACACCCTCTCTCAAAAATCTTCGAAAAATTAATTCATAAACGAATCTACTCCTACCTTATCTCCCAAAACACACTCAACCCCTGCCAATTTGGATTCAGGCCTAATAAAAATACTAATGATGCTATTATACACATGCTAGAACATATATACACTGCAATAGAGAAAAAAGAAGTCCCACTGGGGATCTTCATTGACTTACGTAAAGCTTTTGATACAGTTGACCATGACTTGCTCCACCTAAAATTGTCACATATGGTATTAGAGGGCACTCCCTCAACTACCTCAAGTTTTACCTCAGCAACAGAAGCCAATATGTGTACACAAATGGGGCAAACTCTTCTGCACAACCAATTACAGTTGGTGTCCCACAGGGAAGTGTCCTTGGCCCTCTTCTCTTTCTCCTATACATAAATGACCTACCAAATGCTTCGCAATTACTCAAACCCACACTATTTGCAGATGACACTACATACGTCTTCTCTCACCCGAGCCCAGTCACGCTAGCCAATACTGTAAATACCGAATTACAGAAAATATCTACCTGGATGAGGACTAACAAACTTACACTAAACATTGACAAAACCTACTTCATTCAGTTTGGTAGCAGAGCTACAGATGTACCTCTTAACATAATGATAAACGGATCACCTATCACAAAGCTAACAGAGGGAAAATTCTTAGGAATCCACCTCGATAATAGACTCAAATTTCATACACATATACAACAAATTTCTAAGAAAATTTCCAAGACTGTAGGCATACTATCGAAGATACGGTACTATGTTCCACAGTCAGCCCTCCTGGCCCTATATCACTCTCTTATTTACCCCTATCTCACCTATGGAATTTGTGCATGGGGCTCAACAACAATTAACCATCTCAGACCACTAATTACCCAACAGAAGGTTAGAATGATAACAAATTCTCACTACAGGCAGCACACTCCACCAATATTCAAAACACTCAACCTACTCATCATACAAAACATCCATACTTATTATTGCACTTATTACATACATAGAACACTTAACTCTGATATTAACCCTCCCCTTAAACATCTCCTTGCCAACCTCAACAGAACACATGACCATAATACAAGGCACAGATCACTCTTTGATGTTCCTCGTGTCCATCTCACGCTATGCAAAAACTCAATGCACATAAAAGGCCCTAAAATCTGGAATTCATTACCTGTAAATATAAAAGAAACACTACCTGTTTATAAATTCAAGTCTCTTCTCAAAGATCACTTACTCACCCAAAACCAAATAAATACTGAATAACTGAACCTTATAAATTGTATATCTTAAATGTTTCTCACAATTATATCACATAAATGTTAAACCTAAAACCGAATCTAACTTTATTATTTTTTAAATACACTACCTAACAGAATCCTTCATATGACCTGTCTTTGTAATACTCACTTGTGCTTTATAGTTATCTGTTTACATTAATGTTTTATCACTGATTTCATCATTGCTTAGTTAATCTTAAGTTAATTTTAAGCCAGCCCGTAATGCTATGCATATAAGTGGCTTTGGCATGCTGCTCTTACCTGTATTTTTTGTACCTCTGTATGTGTGCTCAAATTGGAAATAAATAAATAAATAAATAAACGATATATAAAATACTGCGCGGAATAGACAAGTTGGACAAAGACAGGATGTTCCAGAGATGGGACACAGAAACAAGGGGTCACAGTTGGAAGTTGAAGACTCAGATGAGTCAAAGGGATGCTAGGAAGTATTTCTTCAGTTATAGAGTTGTCAGGAAGTGGAATAGTTTGGTAAGCGACATAGTGGAGGCGGGAACCATATATAGTTTTAATACGAGGTTTGATAAAGGTCATGGAACAGGGAGAGAGAGGACCTAGTAGCAATCAGTGAAGAGGCGGCGCCAGGAGCTATGCCTCGACCCCTGCAGACACAATTAGGTGAGTAGACGCACACATACACAAAAACACGCACACACACACAAAAACACACACACAAACCATATCACGGGTGGAGTTTGAACCCGCTATCAGAGAGTCTCAAAACTCCAGACCGTCACGTTAGCCACTGGGCCAGCTAGCCACAATAAGATTCATCCAGCTAAATATATTTCTACACCATAAGACGGTTAGCATAGGCACCACTGTGACCACAAATGCAAGTTTTTACAGACGAGTCTCCCGCTGGCATGGCAGTGACAAACTCTAGCTCAAGTCCTCTCACAGACGTCAACATGACTCACGAAATCGAAATGACACGATTGCAAACAAACTATACCAAGGGCGGGGTTTGAACCCGCGATCAGAGAGTCTCAAAACTACAGACCGTCGCCCATGGTACACACAGGTGCAGAGAGCCCATGGTACACACAGGTGCAGAGAGCCCATGGTACACACATGTGCAGAGAGAGCCCATGGCACACACAGGTACAGAGAGAGCCCATGGCACACACAGGTACAGAGAGAGCCCATGGTACACACAGGTGCAGAGAGAGCCCATGGCACACACAGGTGCAGAGAGAGCCCATGGCACACACATGTGCAGAGAGAGCCCATGGTACACACAGGTGCAGAGAGAGCCCATGGTACACACAGGTGCAGAGAGAGCCCATGGCACACACAGGTACAGAGAGAGCCCATGGTACACACATGTGCAGAGAGAGCCCATGGTACACACAGGTGCAGAGAGAACCCATGGTACACACATGTGCAGAGAGAGCCCATGGTACACACAGGTGCAGAGAGAGCCCATGGCACACACAGGTGCAGAGAGAGCCCATGGTACACACATGTGCAGAGAGAGCCCATGGCACACACAGGTGCAGGGAGAGCCCATGGTACACACAGGTGCAGGGAGAGCCCATGGTACACACAGGTGCAGAGAGAGCCCATGGTACACACAGGTACAGAGAGAGCCCATGGTACACACAGGTGCAGAGAGAGCCCATGGCACACACAGGTACAGAGAGAGCCCATGGTACACGCATGTGCAGAGAGAGCCCATGGCACACACAGGTGCAGGGAGAGCCCATGGTACACACATGTGCAGAGAGAGCCCATGGCACACACAGGTGAAGAGAGAGCCCATGGTACACACAGGTGCACACAGAGCCCATGGTACGCACAGGTGCAGAGAGAACCCATGGTACACACAGGTGCAGAGAGAGCCCATGGTACACACAGGAGCAGAGAGAGCCCATGGTACACACAGGTGCAGAGAGAACCCATGGTACACACAGGTGCAGAGAGAACCCATGGTACACACAGGTGCAGAGAGAACCCATGGTACACACAGGAGCAGAGAGAGCCCATGGTACACACAGGTGCAGAGAGAGCCCATCGTACACACATGTGCAGAGAGAGCCCATGACACACACAGGTACAGAGAGAGCCCATGGTACACACATGTGCAGAGAGAGCCCATGGCACACACAGGTGCAGAGAGAGCCCATGGTACACACATGTGCAGAGAGAGACCATGGCACACACAGGTACAGAGAGAGCCCATGGTACACGCATGTGCAGAGAGAGCCCATGGCACACACAGGTGCAGAGAGAGCCCATGGTACACACATGTGCAGAGAGAGCCCATGGCACACACAGGTGCAGAGAGAGCCCATAGTACACACATATCCATACTGTGGATGGTAGTGGCTAGTTATTGTGGACGGCAGCGCGAGTATATGGATACACAAGAGGCCTAGGAACTAGGCCTCAAAAGGGTTAACAGGTGTACATTTATATTTATATCTGCAGTTCACTGTATCTATTACAAACAAATTTAGGAAATTTGCTTAGTATATCTGGTATCTTATTTTCATTAATAAGATATCTTGACATGTCACATAGGTTATCATACTGTCTATATGGTCCTCAATAAGTGGGCAGTTAAGAACACAGTGATCAAGAAAGTGACTATACTGCTGGTCACATAATTTACATTTAGTTTGATCATCATCTGTGTGTCTGCCAAACTGCCAGAAGTACTTGTAACCAAGCCTAAACCTGAAGAAAATTAGACACATGTGCAACATCTGGGTATCTTTATTGTAGACGTTTCGCCATCCAGTGGCTTTATCAATACAGATTCAAGGACACGAATGGAAGACAGTAGAACTATATACAAAAGATGAGGTAATCAGTCCCTCAGCCTTGAAGGTGGTGTTAACAGCACCATAGTCGTGAAGCCACTGGATGGCGAAACGTCTACAATAAAGATACCCAGATGTTGCACATGTCCCTAATTTTCATCTTGTTATTGTATACCATTCATGTACCTCAGTCAGTCTGTTCACATTGCAAGTTGCTCCTTAAACGTACTTATCTACGTTCATGCTATCATAGTGGGTTATAGATCTACTCAAGCTTTTAATTACACTCTATAACATTCACTTTCATTATTTACTTCTTTCCTAAAATTATTCCTAATGCTAGACACACATACACCAAAGTTACAATCCAAAACAATTGTACATTAATTCCTTTTTCCCTGATTTTTGAGTATCTGTACCTGGCTTCTCCAATGAGCATGTTGTTAGAATCATTATATGAGCCTTCAGTGATGACACAGAATCAGTAATAATCAAAGAGTCAAGCCCAGTGCCATAACTTCAGCGAACTAGAATGACAAACACTGCAGCCTGCAGTGTAGACGCCCAGTTGTTAATTCCTACCCCTAACTCAACAAAGTTGCTATCATTCTTAACTAGGAAGGTGGCAACAAGAGCAGATGAGGTCCTGCCAGGAGACTCCTGCTAAGATTCGTCAGTGTATATAACTTGTGATAAATTATTACTGCTAATTAGGTGACAAATTTCCTCCTGAGCAGTTGTTTTAGCGAGTGATTTAAGGAAGGGATTACTTGCAATGAGCTTCTCGGTATGTGATATTAAACGAACAAAAATTCCAGAGACGAGTCAAATACTGTTGTTGTCTACAGTGATACAGTTCGTACCGAGGAGTGCCACGAGAACTGGTAGGGAGTGCCACCAGAACTGGCAGGGAGTGCCACCAGAACTGGCAGGGAGTGCCACAACAGCTGGGAGGAAATGCTACAAGAGCTGGTAGGCAGTGCCACTAGAGCTGTAGGTAGTAGCACAAGAGCTGACAATGAGTGCCACAAGAGCTGGCATTGAGTGCCACAAGAGCTGGCAGGCAGTACCACACGAGCAGTGTTGCTTCACATATGCCAACGGGAACTTGCACAAGCCATGACACACTTGAGAGTGAACCTAGCTTCCTCAACATCAACTGAGATAAAACTCAGAGATTGGGAAAGCAGTTGAATATAAACATTTACAACATCACTCTCCTTCCCACAATGTATCATTCAACATTGCTTAATCCTCCCCCTTCCACTTTCCACTTTCATACATAAAATCAGATACCAGAAAATCATGAAAGACGAGACACACAGAGAATTTAGGAAAAAATTGCTGTTCTATATATTTTTGGTAATAGCAGTGAGAGGGAAGAGAGTGTCATCTCTTCCTTGGAAGGTGATACTGGTTAATAATTCCATTGGGTAAATCATTAACTATTAACGGAAGCTTCCGGGGATCAGGCAACGAAAACACTAATGGAGTAAGACGTATGGATGCGAGATAAAAAAAAGGCTCACTGTGGCACCCTTGCAGTTACTGTTGTGATCACAGCACAGAAACACACACACACACGCACACACACACACGCACACACACACACACACACACACACACACACACACACACACACACACACACACACACACACACACACACACACACACACACACACACACACACACACACACACTGAGGAAGGGACTGAAGCAACAAGTAGCACATTGATGCAGTGATGGAGGCAACAAGGAGCACACTGAGGCAAGGATAGAGGCAGCAAGCAACACAATGAAGTGGTCTCAAGAGGGGGAAGTGGAGGCTGAGTGGAGGAAGTGCTCAAGAGGGAAGGATGCTCGGGCCATAAAATGTGCCAGCCACATAAAGCTAAGACCAACATTTGAATGAAAGATTGGTGATGAGACTTAGCACCACCAGCCACACTAGCCACACCAGCAACAGCCACACCAGCCACAGTCACACCAGCCACAGTCACACCAGCCACAACCACCCAAACCACACCAACCACAGTCACACCAGCCACAGCCACACCATCCACAGTCACACCAGCTACAGCCACACCAGCTCCATCCACACCAGCCACACCAGTCACAGTCATACCAGGTACAGCCACACCAGCTACAGCCACACCAGCCCCAACTACACCAGCCACACGAACTAAAGCTACACTATCCATAGCCACACCAGCCACAGGCACACCAGCCCCAACCATACCAGCCACAGCCACACTACCCACAGCTACACCAGCCACAGCCACACTACCCACAGTTACACCAGCCACAGCCACACTACCCACAGCTACACCAGCCACAGCCACACTACCCACAACTATACCAGCCACAGCCACACTACTCACAGCCACACCAGCCACAGCCACACTACCCACAGCTACACCAGCCACAGCCACACTATCCACAGCTACACTAGCCACAGCCACACTACCCACAGCTACACCAGCCACAGCCACACTATCCACAGCTACACTAGCCACAGCCACACTACCCACAGCTACACCAGCCACAGCTACACCAGCCACAGCCACACTACCCACAGCTACACCAGCCACAGCCACATTACCCACAGCTATACCAGCCACAGCTACACCAGCCACAGCCACACTACCCACAGCTACAACATACACAGCCACACTACCCACAGCTACACCAGCCACAGCCACGCTACCCACAGCTAAACCTGCCACAGCCACACTACCCACAGCTACACCAGCCACAGCCACACTACTCATAGCTACACCAGCCACAGCCACACTACCCACAGCTACACCAGCCACAGCCACACTACCCACAGCTACACCAGCCACAGCCACACTACCCACAGCTACACCAGCCACAGCCACACTACCCACAGCAACACCAGCCACAGCCACACTACCCACAACTACACCAGCCACAGCCACACTACCCACAGCTACACCAGCCACAGCCACACTACCCACAGCTACACCAGCCACAGCCACACTACCCACAGCTACACCAGCCACAGCCACACTACCCACAGCTACACCAGCCACAGCCACACTACCCACAGCAACACCAGCCACAGCCACACTACCCACAACTACACCAGCCACAGCCACACTACCCACAGCTACACCAGCCACAGCCACACTACCCACAGCTACACCAGCCACAGCCACACTACCCACAGCTACACCAGCCACAGCCACACTACCCACAGCTACACCAGCCACAGCCACACTACCCACAGCAACACCAGCCACAGCCACACTACCCACAACTACACCAGCCACAGCCACACTACCCACAGCTACACCAGCCACAGCCACACTACCCACAGCTACACCAGCCACAGCCACACTACCCACAGCTACACCAGCCACAGCCACACTACCCACAGCTACACCAGCCACAGCCACACTACCCACAGCTACACCAGCCACAGCCACACTACCCACAGCAACACCAGCCACAGCCACACTACCCACAACTACACCAGCCACAGCCACACTACCCACAGCTACACCAGCCACAGCCACACTACCCACAGCTACACCAGCCACAGCCACACTACCCACAGCTACACCAGCCACAGCCACACTACCCACAGCTACACCAGCCACAGCCACACTACCCACAGCTACACCAGCCACAGCCACACTACCCACAGCTACACCAGCCACAGCCACACTACCCACAGCTACACCAGCCACAGCCACACTACCCACAGCTACACCAGCCACAGCCACACTACCCACAGCTACACCAGCCACAGCCACACTACCCACAGCTACACCAGCCACAGCCACATCAGCCACAGCAACAACATTCACAGTCACATTAACTACAGCCACACCAGTCCCAACCACACCAGTCACACCAGGCACATTCACACCAGCTACAGCCGCCACACCAGCCACAGCCATGCCAGCTACACCAGCCACACCAACCACGGCCACACTATTCATAGCAACACCAACGAAAGGCACACGAGCCCCAGCTACAGCCACAAAAGCCACACCTGCCACAGTCACTCAAGCCACAGCTACAGCATAGCAGCCACAGGTACTTTTAAAGAAACACAAAGTATACTCGAGTACACAGCGCCACTATGAAGCCCTAACACAGTCACACACAAAACCAAACTCTGGGAGAATGTATAGTTCTCGTGGATGGTAGTGCACCTGTCTGGTACCTTAGAACTAGTGCACCTGTCTGGTACCTTAGAACTAGTGCACCTGTCTGGTACCTTAGAACTAGTGCAACTGTCTGGTACCTTAGAAGTAGTATACCTTTCTGGTGCCTTAGAACTTGTATACCTGTCTGGTACCTTAGAACTAGTATACCTGTCTGGTACCTTAGAACTAGTATACTTGTCTGGTACCTTAGAACTAGTATACCTGTCTGGTACCTTAGAACTAGTATACCTGTCTGGTAACTTAGAACTAGTATACCTGTCTGGTACCTTAGAACTAGTGCACCCGTCTAGTACCTTAGAACTAGTGCAACTGTCTGGTACCTTAGAACTAGTATACCTTTCTGGTGCCTTAGAACTTGTATACCTGTCTGGTAACTTAGAACTAGTATGCCTGTCTGGTACCTTAGAACTAGTGCACCCGTCTAGTACCTTAGAACTAGTGCAACTGTCTGGTACCTTAGAACTAGTATACCTGTCTGGTACCTTAGAACTAGTATACCTGTCTGGTACCTTAGAACTAGTGCACCTGTCTAGTACCTTAGAACTAGTATACCTCTCTGGTACCTTAGAACTAGTATACCTGTCTGGTACCTTAGAACAAGTATACATGTCTGGTACCTTAGAACTAGTGCACCTGTCTAGTACCTCAGAACTAGTATACCTCTCTGGTACCTTAGAACTAGTATACCTGTCTGGTACCTTAGAACTAGTATACCTGTCTGGTACCTTAGAACTAGTATACCTGTCTGGTACCTTAGAACAAGTATACATGTCTGGTACCTTAGAACTAGTATACCTCTCTGGTACCTTAGAACTAGTATACCTGTCAGGTAACTTAGAACTAGTATACCTGTCTGGTACCTTAGAACAAATATACATGTCTGGTACCTTAGAACTAGTATACATGTCCGGTACCTTAGAAATAGTATACCTGTCTGGTACCTTAGAACTAGTATACCTGTCGGGTACCTTAGAACTAGTATACCTGTCTGGTACCTTAGAACTAGTATACCTGTCTGGTACCTTAGAACTAGTATACATGTCTGGTAACTTAGAACTAGTATACCTGTCTGGTACCTTAGAACTAGTATACCTGTCTGGTACCTTAGAACTATTATACCTGTCTGGTACCTTAGAACTAGTTTACCTGTCTGGTACCTTAGAACTAGTATACATGTCTGGTACCTTAGAACTATTATACCTGTCTGGTACCTTAGAACTAGTATACCTGTCTGGTACCTTAGAACTAGTATACCTGTCTGGTACCTTAGAACTAGTATACATGTCTGGTACCTTAGAACTAGTATACCTGTCTGGTACCTTAGAACTAGTATACATGTCTGGTACCTTAGAACTAGTATACCTGTCTGGTACCTTAGAACTAGTATACCCGTCTGGTACCTTAGAACTAGTATACCTGTCTGGTATCTTAGAACTAGTATACATGTCTGGTACCTTAGAACTAGTATACCTGTCTGGTACCTTAGAACTAGTATACCTGTCTGGTACCTTAGAACTAGTATACCTGTCTGGTACCTTAGAACTAGTATACCTGTCTGGTACCTTAAAACTAGTATACCTGTCTGGTACCTTAGAACTATTATACCTGTCTGGTACCTTAGAACTAGTATACTTGTCTGGTACCTTAGAACTAGTATACCTGTCTGGTACCTTAGAACTAGTATACATGTCTGGTACCTTAGAACTAGTATACCTGTCTGGTACCTTAGAACTAGTATACCTGTCTGGTACCTTAGAACTAGTATACCTGTCTGGTACCTTAGAACTAGTATACATGTCTGGTACCTTAGAACTAGTATACCTGTCTGGTACCTTAGAACTAGTATACATGTCTGATACCTTAGAACTAGTATTCCTGTCTGGTACCTTAGAACTAGTGCACCTGTCTGGTACCTTAGAACTAGTATACCTGTCTGGTACCTTAGAACTAGTATACCTGTCTGATACCTTAGAACTAGTGCACCTGTTTGGTACCGTAGAACTAGTGCACATGCATGGTACCTTAGAACTAGTATATATGTCTGGTACCTTAGAACTAGTGCACCTGTCAGGCGCCTTAGAACTAGTATACCTGTCTGGTACCTTAGAACTAGTGCACCTGTCTGGTACCTTAGAACTAGTATACCTGTCTGGTACCTTAGAACTAGCATACTTGTCTGGTACTTTAGAACTAGTGCACCTGTCAGGTACCTTAGAACTAGTATACCTGTCTGGTACCTTAGAACTAGTGCACCTGTCTGGTACCTTAGAACTAGTATACCTGTCTGGTACCTTAGAATTAGTGCACCTGTCAGGTTCCTTAGAACTAGTATACATGTCTGGTACCTTAAAACTAGCATACCTGTCTGGTACCTTAGAACTAGTATACCTGTCTGGTACCTTAGAACTAGTATACCTGTCTGGTATCTTAGAACTATTATACCTGTCTGGTACCGTAGAACTAGTATACCTGTCTGGTACCTTAGAACTAGTATACATGTCTGGTACCTTAGAACTAGTATACCTGTCTGGTACCTTAGAACTATTATACCTGTCTGGTACCTTAGAACTAGTATACCTGTCTGGTACCTTAGAACTAGTATACCTGTCTGGTACCTTAGAACTATTATACCTGTCTGGTACCGTAGAACTAGTATACCTGTCTGGTACCTTAGAACTAGTGCACCTGTCTAGTACCTCAGAACTAGTATACCTCTCTGGTACCTTAGAACTAGTATACCTGTCTGGTACCTTAGAACTAGTATACCTGTCTGGTACCTTAGAACTAGTATACCTGTCTGGTACCTTAGAACAAGTATACATGTCTGGTACCTTAGAACTAGTATACCTCTCTGGTACCTTAGAACTAGTATACCTGTCAGGTAACTTAGAACTAGTATACCTGTCTGGTACCTTAGAACAAATATACATGTCTGGTACCTTAGAACTAGTATACATGTCCGGTACCTTAGAAATAGTATACCTGTCTGGTACCTTAGAACTAGTATACCTGTCGGGTACCTTAGAACTAGTATACCTGTCTGGTACCTTAGAACTAGTATACCTGTCTGGTACCTTAGAACTAGTATACATGTCTGGTAACTTAGAACTAGTATACCTGTCTGGTACCTTAGAACTATTATACCTGTCTGGTACCTTAGAACTAGTATGCCTGTCTGGTACCTTAGAACTAGTATACCTGTCTGGTACCTTAGAACTATTATACCTGTCTGGTACCTTAGAACTAGTATACCTGTCTGGTACCTTAGAACTAGTATACATGTCTGGTACCTTAGAACTATTATACCTGTCTGGTACCTTAGAACTAGTATACCTGTCTGGTACCTTAGAACTAGTATACCTGTCTGGTACCTTAGAACTAGTATACATGTCTGGTACCTTAGAACTAGTATACCTGTCTGGTACCTTAGAACTAGTATACATGTCTGGTACCCTAGAACTAGTATACCTGTCTGGTACCTTAGAACTAGTATACCCGTCTGGTACCTTAGAACTAGTATACCTGTCTGGTATCTTAGAACTAGTATACATGTCTGGTACCTTAGAACTAGTATACATGTCTGGTACCTTAGAACTAGTATACCTGTCTGGTACCTTAGAACTAGTATACCTGTCTGGTACCTTAGAACTAGTATACCTGTCTGGTACCTTAAAACTAGTAGTTTTAAAACTGTAGTGAGGATGATGCTGTGATGGCAGGGGTAATGCTGTAGTGAGGATGATGCTGTGATGGCAGGGGTAATGCTGTAGTGAGGATGATGCTGTGATGGCAGGGGTAATGCTGTAGTGAGGATGATGCTGTGATGGCAGGGGTAATGCTGTAGTGAGGATGATGCTGTGATGGCAGGGGTAATGCTGTAGTGAGGATGATGCTGTGATGGCAGGGGTAATGCTGTAGTGAGGATGATGCTGTGATGGCAGGGGTAATGCTGTAGTGAGGATGATGCTGTGATGGCAGGGGTAATGCTGTAGTGAGGATGATGCTGTGATGGGGTGGAGATGTGTCATGTAGACCCATGTGAATAACACATCAGTGTGTAAGTGTATAATACAAACCATGTAACATATTAACATAGTATATTTTAACATTTTTGTTTCTGTTATTTGTATTACGTGTATTATCATTTTATTTGTTTAATCGGTATTGTTATGGATAAAATTCCGTGCCTAGAAGGTAAGACGTCCACTGATGTCATGTATATTTTGATGTCATTAATGTAGAATGAATGGTAATTTTTGTGACAGCGCAATGTCACGCAATTTCACGCAACTGAATGTAACATGCAACATATGTGGTGTGACCTGATGTTGGTGGCTCCTTAAAGCCAGTCAGGGGAGGTCACTGTTTGCTAAGTGTTAGACTGGCTTGTCTCCCACACTTCTCGCTATTACTGTTGCTTCCTTCACCCCTCTCCTTGTTAATTCTTTTCATCTCTTTCTTAATATTTCGGATATATGACAGAGAACCGTTCTTAATAACTGAACAGCGTCAGTTTGTATTCTGAACTACCTGAGGATTTAGTATACAAGGCCGTCCGGGATACAGAACTCTCAGTAACTGTTGTCATAATCAAGGTGTGTTATTTGTGCATCATGCCAGCAGTCCTCTTGCTCGGCTGATGCGCTGTAAGAGTGATTATCCTGCGGCACCAGGTGTCTCCCTGCTGTTTGCTGCCATGGCTGCATTCTGCTAACATGTCTGTTTTGGCTTTGGTACACAATGTTGGTGAGACGCAAAAGTGGTTTGATATTTCTGCAACCGAATAAACTTGTAGTATCATTGAATTGTGCATTGTCAGGACAGGCGGGTCCTTAACCTGTCTCAGGTTTAATGAGGCCTGGATATATATATATATATATATATATATATATATATATATATCTATATATATATATATATATATATATATATATATATATATATATATATATATATATATATATATATATATATATATATATATATATATATATATATATATATATATATATATATATATATATATATATATATATATATATATATGTCGTGCCGAATATGTAAAACTGGTCAATTAGCAAGAACTCATTTAAAATTAAGTCCTTTCTGAAATTTTCTTTTATATGTTTAAAGATATATTTTTTTCATTAATGTTAATGTAAAAAAATTTAATTTTGCACCAAAAGAATCTTAGAAAACTTACCTAACCTTATTATAACAAGAACAATTTATTTTAGCCTAACCCAACTAAATATATTTTAGATTTGTTTACAGTAATTTAATACTAAACAAACACAGTGAAATATACATTTTTCGTTAGGTTCAGAATGATTTTGGCGAAATTATTGCATACACAAATTTTCGACGTTGCTATTTAAGCCAAGATCGCAAGTTCTGCCTATTCGGCACGACATATATATATATATATATATATATATATATATATATATATATATATATATATATATATATATATATATATATATATATATATATATATATATATATATATATATATATATATATATATATATATATATATGCATGCAAGGCAAGCCACAGGGGGTGGAAATCTTTAGCTCAGTACTTTCACACTTCTCAGTGCGTCATCAGGAGCTATGCAGAGTTGCAAGGTTGGAACTGAAGAAGTGAGAGGAAGTTTTTTTCTCAGAATAGCGTAGAGTGGGCCTGGCACCTCCTCCTAGCTCTCTTAGAATGTGGCAGCGGTCAGCGTCACACCCAACACTGCCACCATCCCCCTGTCTCCCCCCATATGGGGTAAGAGGGTTTTGAAAAGTCAAGAATTACGAAATTAGAAGGTATAATAGTCCACCCCAAGCTTTTCTAACCGTTTAGAACAGGTCCTGTGAGTTGAGAAAATATGTTTCTCAGTGGATATTATATATATGGATTGCTATTATTCTGTGTAACCTATTTAATTAATAAAAGAAAGGAAATTAATGTGCTCTTTGCCCATTTAAATGTCCTGTTCCAGAATGTTCTCAGGGGTACTAACACGTATCCTTTATATTATCTACTATTCTTCTCAGTATTGATTATTATGTCTTACTTGGGATTCTTCTATACCATTCCTATAATATTTCTATGATCCAGATTTCTACTTCTAATGTCTTTTAACCCACTACCTATGTAATCAGGTAATCTTGTCAATGTATGGTGCAATCACAGCTGAACGAGTTATATAACCATACATCAACTGGCGTAGCATGGTGTTACGGTGCGCAGACAACTGGTCGAGCGTCACCAGTCCATCATGACACCACCTGACATAATGAACAATCCTGTGATTTTGTATAACACTGTTGTTTAAGTTTGTGTACAACAGACTCCACTAGATAGCTATCGAGCGTGTATAACCCATAATTTGAGTTATAAACGGTATTTTTGCCATGTTTCAAGAGAGAACATTCAATTATGTTTCTTTCTATGACGGAGCTGTTTGGTACAATGACTTGGGCAACATCCCAACCTTGTGGGTCATTACAGGAGTTTGCGACTTTACATAGCTTCTGATGACGCACTGTGAAGTGTGAAAGTACGTGAGCTAAAAATTTCCACCTCCGTGGATGGATATGAGATGGTGATATTGGTGCTGTGATGGTGGTGGTGGAGATGCTATGATGGTGATGGTGGGGATGCTGTGATGGTGGTGGTCATGTTGTGATGGTGGTGGTGGAGACGCTGTGATGGTGATGGTGGAGATGCTATGATGTAGGTGGCGGAGACGATGTGATGGTGGTGGTGGAGACGCTTTAATGAGGAGGCGGAGACGCTGTGATGGTGATGGTGGAGATGCTATGATGTTCGTGGCAGAGACGCTGTGACAGTGGTGGTGAAGAAGCTGTGATGGTGGTGGTGAAGACGCTGTGATGGTGGTGGTGGAGACGCTATGATGGTGATGGTGGTGGTAGAGATCCTATGATGTTGGTGGCGGAGACGCTGTGATGGTGGTGGAGGATATGATATGATGTTGGTGGAGGAGACGCTGTGATGGTGGTGGTGGAGACACTGTGATGGTGATGGTGATGGTGGAGATGGTATGCTGGTGATGGTGGAGACGCTGTGATGGTGGTGGTGGAGACTCTGTGATGGTGATGGTGATGGTGGAGATGGTATGCTGGTGATGATGGAGACGTTGTGAAGGTGGTGGTGGAGATGCTGTAATGGTAGTGATGTTGTTATGGTGGTGGTGAAGACTCTGTGATGGTGGTGATGTTGTGATGGTGGTGGTGGTGGAGACGCTGTGATGGTGGTGTTGTGGTGGTGGAGACGCTGTGATGGTGGTGGAGATGTGATGGTGGTGGTGGAGATGTTGTGATGGTGGTGGAGGCACTATGATGGGAGCGGTGGAGATGCTGTGATGGTGATGGTGGAGACACTGCGATGGTGGTGGTGAAGTTGTGATTGTGGTGTTGGAGACGCTGTGATGGTGGTGCAGGAGACGCTGTGATGGTGATGGTGGAGATACTATGATGGTGATGGTGGAGATACTGTGATTGTAATGGTGGAGACGCTGCGATGGTGGTGTTGGAGATGCTGTGATGGTGATGGTGGAGATGTTGTGATGGTAGTAGTGGAAACGCTGTGAAGGTGATGGTGGAGATGCTATGATGTTGGTGGTGGAGACGCAGTGATTGTGGTGGTGGAGATGCTGTGATGGTGGTGGAGGAGATGTAGTCATGGTGTTGGTGGAGACGCTGTAATGGTGGTGGAGATGTTGTGAAGGTGGTGGTGAAGACGCTGATGGTGGCGGTGGAAAAGCTGTAATGGTGGTGAAGATGTTGTGATGGTGGTGGTGGAGACGCTGTGCTGTTGGTGGTGGAGATATTGTGATGTTGGTGGTAGAGGCGCTGTGATGGTGGAGATGTTGTGATGTTAGTGGTGGAGACGCTGTGATGGTGGTGGTGGAGATGCTGTGATGGTGGTGGTGATGATGTGGTGGTGGTGGTGGTGGTGGGGGTGGTGGTGGAGACGCTGTGATGGTGAAGACGCTGTGAAGGTGGTAGTGGTGGAGATGTGGTGATGGTGGGGTGGAGACGCTGTGATGGTGTTGGTGGAGATGCTATAATGGTGATGGTGGAGACGCTGTGTTGGTGTTGGTGGAGATGTTGTGATGGTAGCGGTGGAGGTGTTGTGATGGTGGTGGAGACCCTATGATGGTGGTTGTGGAGACGCTGTAATGGTGGTGGTGGTGGAGGTGTTGTGATTGTGGAGGTGGAAATGTTGTGATGGTGGTGGTGGAAACCCTGTGATGGTGGTGGTGGAGATGTTGTGATGGTGGGGTGGAGACGCTATGATGGTGTTGGTGGAGATGCTATTATGGTGATGGTGGAGACGCTGTGAGGGTGTTGGTGGACATTCTGTGATCGTAGCGGTGGAGGTGTTGTGATGGTGGTGGTGGAGATGTTGTGATGGAGGTGGTGGAGATGTTGTGAGGGTGGTGGTGGAGACGCTATGATGGCGGTGGTGGAGATGGTGTGATGGTGGTGGTGGAGATGTTGTGATGGTGGTGGTGGTGGTGGTGGTGGTGGTGAAGACGCTGTGATGGTGGTGGTGGAGATGTTGTGATGGTGGTGATGGAGATGTGCTGGTGGTGGTGGAGACGCTGTGATGGAGGTGGTGGAGATGCTATGATGTTGGTGGTGGAGACGCTGTGATGGTGGTGGTGGAGATGATATGATTGTGGTGTTGGAGATGTTGTGATGGTGGTGGTGGTGATGTTGTGATGGTGGTGGTGGAGATGATGTGATGGTGGTGGTGGTTGGTGGAGACGCTGTGATGGTGGTGGTGTAGATGCTATGATTTTAGTGGTGGAGATGTGATGGTGGTGGTGGAGACGGTGTGATTTTGGTGGTGCAGATGCTGTGATGATGGTGGTGGAGATGTTGTGATGATGGTGATGGTGATGTTGTGAGGATGGTGGTGGAGATGTTGTGATGGTGGTGGTGGAGATGTTGTGAGGGTGGTGGTGGAGACGCTATGATGGCGGTGGTGGAGATGGTGTGATGGTGGTGGTGGAGATGTTGTGATGGTGGTGGTGGTGGTGGTGGTGGTGAAGACGCTGTGATGGTGGTGGTGTAGACGCTATGATTGTAGTGGTGGAGATGTGATGGTGGTGGTGGAGACGGTGTGGTTTTGGTTGTGCAGATGCTGTGATGATGGTGGTGGAGATGTTGTGATTGTAATGGTGGAGATGTTGTGATGGTGGTGGAGGAGGTGTTGTGATGGTGGTGGTGGAGACACTGTGATGGTGGCGGTGGAGACGCTGTGATGGTGGTGGTGGAGACGCTATGATGGTGGTGGTGATGTTGTGATGGTGGTGGTGGTGATGTTGTGATGGTGGTGGTGGAGATGTTGTGATGGTGGTGGAGGAGATGTTGTGATGGTGGTGGTGATGTTGTGATGGTGGTGGTGGAGACGCTATGATGGTGGTGGTGATGTTGTGATGGTGGCGGTGGTGATGTTGTGATGGTGGTGGTGGAGATGTTGTGATGGTGGTGGTGGAGATGTTGTGATGGTGGTGGTGGAGACGCTATGATGGTGGTGGTGATGTTGTGATGGTGGCGGTGGTGATGTTGTGATGGTGGTGGTGGAGATGTTGTGATGGTGGTGGTGGAGATGTTGTGATGGTGGTGGTGGAGACGCTATGATGGTGGTGGTGATGTTGTGATGGTGGCGGTGGTGATGTTGTGATGGTGGTGGTGGAGATGTTGTGATGGTGGTGGAGGAGATGTTGTGATGGTGGTGGTGATGTTGTGATGGTGGTGGTGGAGACGCTATGATGGTGGTGGTGATGTTGTGATGGTGGCGGTGGTGATGTTGTGATGGTGGTGGTGGAGATGTTGTGATGGTGGTGGTGGAGATGTTGTGATGGTGGTGGTGGAGACGCTATGATGGTGGTGGTGATGTTGTGATGGTGGCGGTGGTGATGTTGTGATGGTGGTGGTGGAGATGTTGTGATGGTGGTGGTGGAGATGTTGTGATGGTGGTGGTGGAGACGCTATGATGGTGGTGGTGATGTTGTGATGGTGGCGGTGGTGATGTTGTGATGGTGGTGGTGGAGATGTTGTGATGGTGGTGGTGGAGATGTTGTGATGGTGGTGGTGGAGACGCTATGATGGTGGTGGTGATGTTGTGATGGTGGCGGTGTTGATGTTGTGATGGTGGTGGTGATGTTGTGAGGTTGGTGGTGGAGAAGATGTGATGGTGGTGGTGATGCTGTGATGGTGGTGGAGATGTTGTGATGGTAGTGGTGGAGACGATGTGATGGTAATGGCGGAAATGTTGTGATGGTGGTGGCGGAGATGTTGTGATGGTGGTGGTGGTGGTGGAGACGCTGTTACGGAGGTGGTGGAGACGGCGTGATGGTGGTGGTGGAGATGCTACCTGGAGGTTACCTGGAGGTTATTCCGGGGATCAACGCCCCCGCGGCCCGGTCCACGACCAGGCCTCCCGATGGATCAGGGCCTGATCAACTAGGCTGTTACTGCTGGCCGCACGCAGTCCGACGTACGAGCCACAGCCCGGCTGATCCGGCACCGACTTTAGGTATCTGTCCAGCTCTCTCTTGAAGGCAGCCAGGGGTTTATTGGCAATTCCCCTAATGCTTGATGGGAGGCTGTTGAACAGTTTTGGGCCCCGGACACTTATGGTGTTTTCTCTTATTGTACCAATGGCGCCCCTACTTTTTATTTGCGGCATTTTGCATCGCCTGCCCAGTCTTTTACTTTCGTAGGGAGTGATTTCTGTGTGCAGATTTGGGACCATTCCTTCCAAGATTTTCCAAGTGTAGATTATGATATATCTCTCCCTCCTGCGTTCCAACGAGTACAAGTCAAGTGCTTCCAAGCGTTCCCAGTAGTTAAGGTGCTTGACAGAACTTATACGTGCAGTAAAGGATCTCTGTACACTCTCTAGATCTGCGATTTCACCTCCTTTGTATGGAGATGTTAATGTACAGCAGTATTCCAGCCTAGAGAGAACAAGTGATTTGAAAAGGATCATCATGGGCTTGGCATCTCTCGTTTTGAAAGTTCTCATTATCCATCCTATCATTTTCTTTGCACGTGCGATCGTGGCACTGTTGTGATTCTTGAAAGTGAGATCCTCAGACATTACTACTCCCAGGTCCCTTACATTATTTTTCCGCTCTATTGTATGGCCGGAGTCAGTAGTATACTCTGTTCTAGTTATTATCTCCTCCAGTTTTCCATAACGGAGTAGTTGGAATTTGTCCTCATTGAACATCATATTGTTTACCGTTGCCCACTGGAAAACTTTGTTTATATCTTCTTGGAGGTTAACCGCGTCCTCAGCAGATGACAGCCTCATGTAGATCCTAGTATCATCCGCAAAGGATGATACGGTGCTGTGGTGTATATCTCTGTTTATGTCTGATATGAGGATAAGGAATAAGATGGGGGCGAGTACTGTGCCTTGTGGAACAGAGCTCTTCACTATGGCAGCCTCCGATTTAACTCTGTTGACCACTACTCTTTGTGTTCGATTTGTTAGGAAGTTGAAGATCCATCTCCCCACTTTCCCAGTTATTCCTTTAGCACGTATTTTATGGGCTATTACGCCATGATCGCATTTGTCAAATGCTTTTGCAAAGTCTGTGTATATTACATCTGCATTCTGATTTTCTTCCAGTGCATCCAAGGCCATGTCATAGTGATCCAGTAGTTGTGAGAGGCAGGAGCGACCTGCCCTGAACCCATGTTGCCCTGGATTGTGCAGATTTTGGGAATCCAGGTGATTTGCAATCCTGCTTCTTAGCACTCTTTCAAAGATTTTTATGATGTGGGACGTCAGAGCTATTGCTCTATAGTTCTTAGCTAATGCTTTGCTGCCACCTTTATGGAGTGGGGCTATATCCGTTGTTTTAAGTAACTGTGGAATTTCACCCATGTCCAAGCTCCTCCTCCATAGTGTACTTAGGGCACGCGAGAGGGGTTTCTTGCAGTTCTTAATGAAAACAGAGTTCCACGAGTCTGGGCCCGGGGCTGAGTGCATAGGCATGTTGTCAATGGCTTTTTCGAAATCTATCGGAGTTAGGGTAATGTCGGAAATCTGGCATACATTTATGGAGTTTTGAGGCTCATTCATGAAGAAATCATTTGGGTCGTCGATCCTCAGACCGATTAGTGGTTCACTAAACACAGAGTCGTACTGGGATTTCAATATTTCACTCATTTCCTTGTTGTCGTCTGTGTAAGTCCCATCCTGTCTGAGTAAGGGCCCGATACTAGATGTGGTATTTGCCTTGTTTTTGGCATATGAAAAGAAATATTTTGAATTTCTTTCAATTTCACTAATAGCTTTAAGCTCCTCCTGCCTCTCCTGGTTCCTGTAAGAGTCATTTAGCTTAAGTTCGATAGTTTCCACTTCCCTGGTCAGCGCCTCCCTTCGTGTATCAGATATTCTAGCACTCCTGAGGAGCTCAGTGACTCTTCGTCGTCTTCTGTAGAGGGAGCGTCTTTTTCTCTCCAGTTTACTCCTGCTCTTCTTCTTTCTTAGGGGAATATGCCTAGAACATGCTTCGGCTACCAGGCAGTTGATCCTTTCAAGGCACTGGTTTGGGTCCATGTCATTTAAGACATCTTCCCAACATGTTTCGTTTAGGACATGGTTTACCTGGTCCCAGTTGATGTTCTTGTTGTTGAAATTGTATTTTGTGAAGACACCTTCACAGGTACATGCATTCTGTTGTTCAGGACCCCTATGCATGTACGTCTGGACTTCGATTAGATTGTGATCGGAATTAGTTGTTTTTGATATTCTTATGTCTCTTATCAGGTCCTGCTGTGATGGTAGTGGTGATGTTGTGGTCATAGTGGTGGAGACGATGTGACGATAATGGTAGAGATGTTGTGAGGGTGGTGGTGGAGATGTTGTGATGGTGGTGGAGACGCGGTGTGGTGGTGGTGGAGATGCTGTGATGGTGGTGGTGGAGATGCTGTGATGGTGGTGGTGGAGACGCTATAATGGTGGTAATGGAAATATGATTGTGGTGGTGGAGACGGTGTGATGGTGGCGGTGATGCTGTGATGGTGGTAGTGGAGATGTGATGGTGGTGGTGGTGGAGACGGTGTGATGGTGGTGGTGGAGATGCTGTGATGGTGGTGGTGGTGGTGGAGATGCTGTGATGGTGGTGGTGGAAACGCTATGATGGTGGTGGTGAAGATGTTGTGATGGTGGAGACGGTGTGATGGTGGTGGTGGATATGCTGTGATGGTGGTGGTGGAGATGTTGTGATGGTGGTGGTGATGTTGTGATGGTGGTGGTGGAGATGTTGTGATGGTGGTGTTGGAGGTGTTGTGATGGTAATGTTGGAGACGATGTGATGGTATTGGTGGAGATGTTGTGATGGTGGTGGTGGAGATGTTGTGATGGCGGTGGTGATGTTGTGATGGTGGTGGTGGAGATGTTGTGATGGTGGTGATGGAGATGTGCTGGTGGTGGTGGAGACGCTGTGATGGAGGTGGTGGAGATGCTATGATGTTGGTGGTGGAGACGCTGTGATGGTGGTGGTGGAGATGATATGATTGTGGTGTTGGAGATGTTGTGATGGTGGTGGTGTAGATGCAGTGATGGTGGTGGTGTAGATGTAGTGATGGTGGTGGTGGAGATGATGTGATGGTGGTGGTGGTTGGTGGAGACGCTGTGATGGTGGTGGTGTAGATGCTATGATTTTAGTGGTGGAGATGTGATGGTGGTGGTGGAGACGGTGTGATTTTGGTGGTGCAGATGCTGTGATGATGGTGGTGGAGATGTTGTGATGGTAATGGTGGAGATGTTGTGATGGTGGTGGAGGAGGTGTTGTGATGGTGGTGGTGGAGACACTGTGATGGTGGCGGAGGAGACGCTGTGATGGTGGTGGTGGAGACGCTATGATGGTGGTGGTGATGTTGTGATGGTGGCGGTGGTGATGTTGTGATAGTGGTGGTGGAGATGTTGTGATGGTGGTGGTGGAGACGTTGTGAGGGTGGTGGTGGAGACGCTATGATGGCGGTGGTGGAGATGGTGTGATGGTGGTGGTGGAGATGTTGTGATGGTGGTGGTGGTGGTGGTGGTGGTGGTGGAGACGCTGTGATGGTGGTGGTGTAGACGCTATGATTGTAGTGGTGGAGATGTGATGGTGGTGGTGGAGACGGTGTGGTTTTGGTTGTGCAGATGCTGTGATGATGGTGGTGGAGATGTTGTGATTGTAATGGTGGAGATGTTGTGATGGTGGTGGAGGAGGTGTTGTGATGGTAGTGGTGGAGACACTGTGATGGTGGCGGTGGAGACGCTGTGATGGTGGTGGTGGAGACGCTATGATGGTGGTGGTGATGTTGTGATGGTGGCGGTGGTGATGTTGTGATAGTGGTGGTGGAGATGTTGTGATGGTGGTGGTGGAGATGTTGTGATGGTTGTGGTGGAGACGCTATGATGGTGGTGGTGATGTTGTGATGGTGGCGGTGTTGATGTTGTGATGGTGGTGGTGGAGATGTTGTGATGGTGGTGGTGGAGATGTTGTGATGGTGGCGGTGTTGATGTTGTGATGGTGGTGGTGATGTTGTGATGGTGGCGGTGTTGATGTTGTGATGGTGGTGGTGATGTTGTGAGGTTGGTGGTGGAGACGATGTGATGGTGGTGGTGATGCTGTGATGGTGGTGGAGATGTTGTGATGGTGGTGGTGGAGGCGCTATGATGGTGGTGGTGATGTTGTGATGGTGGCGGTGTTGATGTTGTGATGGTGGTGGTGATGTTGTGATGGTGGTGGAGATGTTGTGATGGTGGCGGTGTTGATGTTGTGATGGTGGTGGTGATGTTGTGAGGTTGGTGGTGGAGACGATGTGATGGTGGTGGTGATGCTGTGGTGGTGGTGGAGATGTTGTGATGGTGGAGACGGTGTGATGGTGGTGGTGGATATGCTGTGATGGTGGTGGTGGTGATGTTGTGATGGTTGTGGTGGAGATGTTGTGATGGTTGTGTTGGAGGTGTTGTGATGGTAATGTTGGAGACGATGTGATGGTATTGGTGGAGATGTTGTGATGGTGGTGGTGGAGATGTTGTGATGGTGGTGTTGGAGGTGTTGTGATGGTAATGTTGGAGACGATGTGATGGTATTGGTGGAGATGTTGTGATGGTGGTGGTGGAGATGTTGTGATGGCGGTGGTGGAGATGTTGTGATGGTGGTGGTGGAGACGATGTGATGGTAGTGGTGGAGATGTTGTGATGGTGGTGGTGGTGGAGACGCTGTGATGGTGGTGGTGGAGATGTTGTGATGGTGGCGGTGGAGACGATGTGATGGTAGTGGTGGAGATGTTGTGATGGTGGTGGTGGTGGTGGTGGAGACGCTGTGATGGTGGTGGTGATGTTGTGATGGTGGTGATTCAGATGTTGTGATGGTGGTGGTGGAGACGCTGTGATGGTGGATGTGGAGATGTTGTGATGGTGGTGGTGGAGACGCTGTGACGGTGGTGGTGGAGATACTGTGATGGTGGTGGTGGAGATGTTGTGATGGTGGTGGTGGAGATGTTGTGATGGTGGTGGTGGAGACGCTGTGACGGTGGTGGTAGAGATACTGTGATGGTGGTGGTGTAGATGTAGTGATGGTGGTGGTGTAGATGTAGTGATGGTGGTGGTGTAGATGTAGTGATGGTGGTGGTGTAGATGTAGTGATGGTGGTGGTGTAGATGTAGTGATGGTGGTGGTGTAGATGTAGTGATGGTGGTGGTGGAGACGCTGTGACGGTGGTGGTGGAGATACTGTGATGGTGGTTGTGGAGATGTTGTGATGGTGGTGGTGGAGATGTTGTGATGGTGGTGGTGGAGATGTTGTGATGGTGGTGGTGATATTGTGATAGTAATGATGGAGATGTTGTTAAGGTAGTGGTGGTGGAGACGCTGTGATGGTGGTGGTGGAGACGCTATGCTGGTGGTGGTGATGTTGTGATGGTGAAAATGCTATGATGGTGGTGGTGGAGACGCTATGATGGTGGTGGTGGAGACGTTGTGATGGTGATGGTGGAGATGTTGTGATGGTGGAGGTGGAGACGCTGTGATGGTGGTGGTGAAAACGGTGTGGTGGTGGTGGTGGTGGTGGTGGAGATGTTGTGAGGGTGGTGGTGGAGATGTTGAGATGGTGGTGGTGGAGATGTTGTGATCTTGGTGGTGCAGAGGCTGTGATACAGACCTGTCTCCATTATCTGGGTATATATACAAGTGCTGACGTGGGGATAATATAGACAGCCACCAGTCTACATACCCGTCACACAGCAACTGCTACCTACCGGCCAG
>NC_091297.1:6328534-6356034 GCF_038502225.1 Cherax quadricarinatus
CTGTGGACTCTTGTTATCCCTGGTGCTGGTACACTGTGGACTCTTGTTATCCCTGGTGCTGGTACACTGTGGACTCTTGTTATCCCTGGTGCTGGTACACTGTGGACTCTTGTTATCCCTGGTGCTGGTACACTGTGGACTCTTGTTATCCCTGGTGCTGGTACACTGTGGACTCTTGTTATCCCTGGTGCTGGTACACTGTTGGCTCTTGTTATCCCTGGTGCTGGTACACTGTGGACTCTTGTTATCCCTGGTGCTGGTACACTGTTGACTCTTGTTATCCCTGGTGCTGGTACACTGTGGACTCTTGTTATCCCTGGTGCTTGTACACTGTGGACTCTTGTTATCCCTGGTGCTTGTACACTGTGGACTCTTGTTATCCCTGGTGCTTGTACACTGTGGACTCTTGTTATCCCTGGTGCTGGTACACTGTGGACTCTTGTTATCCCTGGTGCTGGTACACTGTGGACTCTTGTTATCCCTGGTGCTGGTACACTGTGGACTCTTGTTATCCCTGGTGCTGGTACACTGTGGACTCTTGTTATCCCTGGTGCTGGTACACTGTGGACTCTTGTTATCCCTGGTGCTGGTACACTGTGAACTCTTGTTATCCCTGGTGCTGGTACACTGTGGACTCTTGTTATCCCTGGTGCTGGTACACTGTTGGCTCTTGTTATCCCTGGTGCTGGTACACTGTGGACTCTTGTTATCCCTGGTGCTAGTACACTGTTGACTCTTGTTATCCCTGGTGCTGGTACACTGTGGACTCTTGTTATCCCTGGTGCTGGTACACTGTTGGCTCTTGTTATCCCTGGTGCTGGTACACTGTGGACTCTTGTTATCCCTGGTGCTGGTACACTGTTGACTCTTGTTATCCCTGGTGCTGGTACACTGTTGACTCTTGTTATCCCTGGTGCTGGCACACTTTTGGCTCTTGTTATCCCTAGTGCTGGTACACTGTGGACTCTTGTTATCCCGGGTGCTTGTACACTGTGGACTCTTGTTATCCCTTGTGCTGGTACACTGTGGACTCTTGTTATCCCTGGTGCTTGTACACTGTGGACTCTTGTTATCCCTGGTGCTGGTACACTGTGGACTCTTGTTATCCCTGGTGCTGGTACACTGTGGACTCTTGTTATCCCTGGTGCTGGTACACTGTGGACTCTTGTTATCCCTGGTGCTGGTACACTGTTGACTCTTGTTATCCCTGGTGCTTGTACACTGTGGACTCTTGTTATCCTTGGTGCTGGTACACTGTGGACTCTTGTTATCCCTGGTGCTTGTACACTGTGGACTCTTGTTATCCCTGGTGCTGGTACACTGTGGACTCTTGTTATCCTTGGTGCTGGTACACTGTTGACTCTTGTTATCCTTGGTGCTGGTACACTGTTGACTCTTGTTATCCTTGGTGCTGGTACACTGTGGACTCTTGTTATCCTTGGTGCTGGTACACTGTTGACTCTTGTTATCCTTGGTGCTGGTACACTGTTGACTCTTGTTATCCCTGGTGCTGGTACACTGTTGACTCTTGTTATCCCTGGTGCTTGTACACTGTGGACTCTTGTTATCCCTGGTGCTGGTACACTGTGGACTCTTGTTATCCCTGGTGCTGGTACACTGTGGACTCTTGTTATCCTTGGTGCTGGTACACTGTTGACTCTTGTTATCCCTGGTGCTGGTACACTGTTGGCTCTTGTTATCCCTGGTGCTGGTACACTGTTGGCTCTTGTTATCCTTGGTGCTGGTACACTGTGGACTCTTGTTATCCCTGGTGCTTGTACACTGTGGACTCTTGTTATCCCTGGTGCTGGTACACTGTGGACTCTTGTTATCCTTGGTGCTGGTACACTGTTGACTCTTGTTATCCTTGGTGCTGGTACACTGTTGACTCTTGTTATCCTTGGTGCTGGTACACTGTGGACTCTTGTTATCCTTGGTGCTGGTACACTGTTGACTCTTGTTATCCTTGGTGCTGGTACACTGTTGACTCTTGTTATCCCTGGTGCTGGTACACTGTTGACTCTTGTTATCCCTGGTGCTTGTACACTGTGGACTCTTGTTATCCCTGGTGCTGGTACACTGTGGACTCTTGTTATCCCTGGTGCTGGTACACTGTGGACTCTTGCTATCCTTGGTGCTGGTACACTGTTGACTCTTGTTATCCCTGGTGCTGGTACACTGTTGGCTCTTGTTATCCCTGGTGCTGGTACACTGTTGGCTCTTGTTGTCCCTCGTGCTGGCACACTGTTGACTCTTGTTATCCCTGGTGCTGGTACACTGTTGGCTCTTGTTATCCCTGGTGCTGGTACACTGTTGACTCTTGTTATCTCTGGTGCTGGCACACTTTTGGCTCTTGTTATCCCTGGTGCTGGTACACTGTGGACTCTTGTTATCCCTCGTGTTGGTACACTGTTGGCTCTTGTTATCCCTGGTGCTGGTACACTGTGGACTCTTCTTATCCCTGGTGCTGGTACACTGTTGGCTCTTTTTATCCCTGGTGCTGGTACACTGTTGACTCTTGTTATCCCTGGTGCTGGTACACTGTTGACTCTTGTTATCCCTGGTGCTGGTACACTGTAGGCTCTTGTTATCCCTGGTGCTGGTACACTGTTGACTCTTGTTATCCCTGGTGCTGGTACACTGTTGACTCTTGTTATCCCTGGTGCTGGTACACTGTTGACTCTTGTTATCCCTGGTGCTGGTACACTGTAGGCTCTTGTTATCCCTGGTGCTGGTACACTGTTGACTCTTGTTATCCCTGGTGCTGGTACACTGTTGATTCTTGTTATCCCTGGTGCTGGTACACTGTAGGCTCTTGTTATCACTGGTGCTGGTACACTGTTGACTCTTGTTATCCCTGGTGCTGGTACACTGTTGACTCTTGTTATCCCTGGTGCTGGTACACTGTTGACTCTTGTTATCCCTGGTGCTGGTACACTGTTGACTCTTGTTATCCCCGGTGCTAGTACACTGTTGACTCTTGTTATCCCTGGTGCTGGTACACTGTTGACTCTTGTTATCCCTGGTGCTGGTACACTGTTGACTCTTGTTATCCCTGGTACTGGTGCACTGTTGACTCTTGTTATCGCTGGTGCTGGTACACTGTTGACTCTTGTTATCCCTGGTGCTGGTACACTGTTGATTCTTGTTATCCCTGGTGCTGGTACACTGTTGACTCTTGTTATCCCTGGTGCTGGTACACTGTTGACTTTTGTTATTCCTGGTGCTTGTACACTGTTGACTCTTGTTATCCCTTGTGCTGGTAAACTGTTGACTCTTGTTATCCCTGGTGCTGGTACACTGTTGACTTTTGTTATTCCTGGTGCTGGTACACTGTTGACTCTTGTTATCCCTTGTGCTGGTAAACTGTTGACTCTTTTTATCCCTGGTGCTGGTACACTGTTGACTTTTGTTATTCCTGGTGCTGGTACACTGTTGGCTCTTGTTATCCCTGGTGCTGGTACACTGTGGACTCTTGTTATCCCTGGTGCTGGTACACTGTTGACTCTTGTTATCCCTGGTGCTGGTACACTGTGGACTCTTGTTATCCCTGGTGCTGGTACACTGTTGGCTCTTGTTATCCCTGGTGCTGGTACACTGTGGACTCTTGTTATCCCTGGTGCTGGTACACTGTTGACTCTTGTTATCCCTGGTGCTGGTACACTGTTGACTCTTGTTATCCCTGGTGCTGGCACACTTTTGGCTCTTGTTATCCCTGGTGCTGGTACACTGTGGACTCTTGTTATCCCTGGTGCTTGTACACTGTGGACTCTTGTTGTCCCTGGTGCTGGTACACTGTGGACTCTTGTTATCCCTGGTGCTTGTACACTGTGGACTCTTGTTATCCCTGGTGCTGGTACACTGTGGACTTTTGTTATCCCTGGTGCTGGTACACTGTGGACTCTTGTTATCCCTGGTGCTGGTACACTGTGGACTCTTGTTATCCCTGGTGCTGGTACACTGTTGACTCTTGTTATCCCTGGTGCTTGTACACTGTGGACTCTTGTTATACTTGGTGCTGGTACATTGTGGACTCTTGTTATCCCTGGTGCTTGTACACTGTGGACTCTTGTTATCCCTGGTGCTGGTACACTGTGGACTCTTGTTATCCTTGGTGCTGGTACACTGTTGACTCTTGTTATCCTTGGTGCTGGTACACTGTTGACTCTTGTTATCCTTGGTGCTGGTACACTGTGGACTCTTGTTATCCTTGGTGCTGGTACACTGTTGACTCTTGTTATCCTTGGTGCTGGTACACTGTTGACTCTTGTTATCCCTGGTGCTGGTACACTGTTGACTCTTGTTATCCCTGGTGCTTGTACACTGTGGACTCTTGTTATCCCTGGTGCTGGTACACTGTGGACTCTTGTTATCCTTGGTGCTGGTACACTGTTGACTCTTGTTATCCCTGGTGCTGGTACACTGTTGGCTCTTGTTATCCCTGGTGCTGGTACACTGTTGGCTCTTGTTATCCTTGGTGCTGGTACACTGTGGACTCTTGTTATCCCTGGTGCTTGTACACTGTGGACTCTTGTTATCCCTGGTGCTGGTACACTGTGGACTCTTGTTATCCTTGGTGCTGGTACACTGTTGACTCTTGTTATCCTTGGTGCTGGTACACTGTTGACTCTTGTTATCCTTGGTGCTGGTACACTGTGGACTCTTGTTATCCTTGGTGCTGGTACACTGTTGACTCTTGTTATCCTTGGTGCTGGTACACTGTTGACTCTTGTTATCCCTGGTGCTGGTACACTGTTGACTCTTGTTATCCCTGGTGCTTGTACACTGTGGACTCTTGTTATCCCTGGTGCTGGTACACTGTGGACTCTTGTTATCCCTGGTGCTGGTACACTGTGGACTCTTGTTATCCTTGGTGCTGGTACACTGTTGACTCTTGTTATCCCTGGTGCTGGTACACTGTTGGCTCTTGTTATCCCTGGTGCTGGTACACTGTTGGCTCTTGTTGTCCCTGGTGCTGGCACACTGTTGACTCTTGTTATTCCTGGTGCTGGTACACTGTTGGCTCTTGTTATCCCTGGTGCTGGTACACTGTTGACTCTTGTTATCCCTTGTGCTGGCACACTTTTGGCTCTTGTTATCCCTGGTGCTTGTACACTGTGGACTCTTGTTATCCCTCGTGCTGGTACACTGTTGGCTCTTGTTATCCCTGGTGCTGGTACACTGTGGACTCTTCTTATCCCTGGTGCTGGTACACTGTTGGCTCTTTTTATCCCTGGTGCTGGTACACTGTTGACTCTTGTTATCCCTGGTGCTGGTACACTGTTGACTCTTGTTATCCCTGGTGCTGGTACACTGTAGGCTCTTGTTATCCCTGGTGCTGGTACACTGTTGACTCTTGTTATCCCTGGTGCTGGTACACTGTTGACTCTTGTTATCCCTGGTGCTGGTACACTGTTGACTCTTGTTATCCCTGGTGGTGGTACACTGTAGGCTCTTGTTATCCCTTTTGCTGGTACACTGTTGACTCTTTTTATCCCTGGTGCTGGTACACTGTTGATTCTTGTTATCCCTGGTGCTGGTACACTGTAGGCTCTTGTTATCCCTGGTGCTGGTACACTGTTGACTCTTGTTATCCCTGGTGCTGGTACACTGTTGACTCTTGTTATCCCTGGTGCTGGTACACTGTTGACTCTTGTTATCCCTGGTGCTGGTACACTGTTGACTCTTGTTATCCCCGGTGCTAGTACACTGTTGACTCTTGTTATCCCTGGTGCTGGTACACTGTTGACTCTTGTTTTCCCTGGTGCTGGTACACTGTTGACTCTTGTTATCCCTGGTGCTGGTGCACTGTTGACTCTTGTTATCCCTGGTGCTGGTACACTGTTGACTCTTGTTATCCCTCGTGCTGGTACACTGTTGATTCTTGTTATCCCTGGTGCTGGTACACTGTTGACTCTTGTTATCCCTGGTGCTGGTACACTGTTGACTTTTGTTATTCCTGGTGCTGGTACACTGTTGACTCTTGTTATCCCTTGTCCTGGTAAACTGTTGACTCTTGTTATCCCTGGTGCTGGTACACTGTTGACTTTTGTTATTCCTGGTGCTGGTACACTGTTGACTCTTGTTATCCCTGGTGCTGGTAAACTGTTGACTCTTGTTATCCCTGGTGCTGGTACACTGCTGGTACACTGGTCACTCAGTGGTGACCTGTACTTAACTCTGTGAAGAAGTGTCTTGTGTGCTCCCGTGGACTGAACCAAGATGCCCTCCATCGAGCAACTTTACCAGCAACTTAAGGAAGAATTGAGGGTAGCGAAGATGGGGATACGGCGATTGACCGAGGAAAACAAGAGGATTCGTAGTAGTCCTCCTGTTTCGAGTCCTCAGGTCAAGAAGGGATCATGGTCAGTGGCTGGACAGCAGGGGACGACGAAGTTGACGATCAAGAGGACGAATGGAAAGCCAGAAACGATGAAGAAGAAAGGGACTGCTGTGAAAACTCCTGTGGAAACCTCCAACGCATTCTCGGTGCTACCCGACGAATGTGAGTCTACTACTGGGATCGTCACCACGAACGACAACAAGGAAGGTAAGAATATTGTTGGTGTAGGGGATAGCCAGGTTAGATACATGGATAGTGCATTCTGCTTGAAGGACAGGAGTAGGAGACAGAGGGTATGCTTTCCTGGGGCTGGGATGGAGGACATTGTTAGCCGGCTTGACAACATCACGAACGGTAATGGGATCAATCCTATTATTTGCCTCAGCGCTGGAGGCAATGATGTAGGCAAGCGTAGAAGTGAGGATTTAGTTAGAAATTTCAGAACAGCTATAGACATAATAAGGAAGAAGGGGGGGGGGCACCCTGTTATATGTGGCATTTTGCCAAGAAGAGATGTTGGTAATGAATGGTTGTCCAGAGCAATTGGTATTAATTGTTGGCTGGATAAACACTGTAAGGATAATGCAGTACCATTCATTGACAACTGGGATAACTTCTATGGCCGAAATGACATGTATGCCAGGGATGGGGTTCGCTTATCCTGGGCAGGTGTGGGTTTTCTTGCTAACTCAGTTAAGGGGGTTGTTAGGGCTTTAAACTAGGATTAGTTAGAGGTATGGGTTTAGAAATGATAAATAATCAGTATGGATATATTGACTTATGCTCTGATATTAAGAATCTTAATAGTAACTGTCATGGAGTAACTCTGGGTAATGATAATTTCAGAAATTGTGTAAAAACAAAGATGAATAGGAAAAATGTGCAGAAGAAAAAACATATGATGGTATTTTATGCTAACAGTCGAAGTGCAAGAAATAAAATTAATGAACTACGTTTGGTAGCATGTGCTGGGAACTTTGATATCATTGCATTAACTGAAACGTGGTATGATTTAAAGAGTCGGGATATGACTGCTGAGTGTAATATTCAGGGATTTAAGTTGTTCATTGTGGATAGATGTAATGGGAAGGGGGGAGGAGTTGCATTGTATGTTCGAGAAAATATTAATAGTTGCATAAAAACAGGTATAAAAATAGATGGAGCAGTAACAGAGTCTGTTTGGGTAGAGTTCGTGGAGGGTCAAGAAAAACTAATTCTAGGTGTAATATACCGACCTCCAGGCTTGGATCACGATAGAGGGAGACTTCTTTGGGACGAAATTGTTAGGGCTTCTGGACACAGTAACATAGTCATAGTAGGGGACTTTAACTTTAGTCAAATTGACTGGAATTCTTTGACAGATAATCTAGAGTCCAGTGACTTCATGGAAACAGTTCAGGACTGTTTTCTGAAACAGAGTGTAACTGAGCCTACCAGGGGTAATAATTTGCTAGACCTAGTCTTGTCAAATAAGGAAACACTTGTGAATAATCTGGAGATCACTGAAGAGCTTGGCGCAAGTGATCACAAATCCATCACCTTTAGCATTAATTGGGAATGCAAGAATAATGATAATACAGTAAAAATCCCTGATTTTCGTTCTGCCGATTATAATGGACTTAGGGAACATCTGTCTAATCTTGATTGGGGTTATCTAGCTAATGATTTTATTGACGATAATCATACTTATGAATAGGAAGGGATCTGTTTTTATGATTGTTTTCTTAATAATGTACACAGTGCCCAGAGTATATACATTCCCCAGAGAGAAATTAGGTCTAATAATAACGATCCCAAATGGGTTAACAGGAGGCTAAAGCATCTATTAGGGGAGAAAAGGGGAATTTATAGGCGCATCAAAAGAGGAGAGGTTAACCTTACTGACCAATATGTTCAGCTTAAAAGAGAAGTAAAAAAGGCGATTAGAAAGGCTAAACGTGACTATGAAATTAGAGTTGCTAATGAATCAAAGACTAATCCAAAGGGGTTCTTTCAAGTGTATAGGACGAAGGTGAAGGAAAAAGTAGGACCTCTGAAATCTGGGAATGGACAGCTGACGGATAATGAACTGGAAATGTGTTCCTTATTTAATGACTATTTTTTGTCAGTTTTTACACAGGAAGATGTAAATGAGATTCCAGTAATTAACAATTATTTAGTTCCTGATGAATTTAAGTTAACTAATATTACTGTCACGAGGGACATGGTTATTAAACAGATAGACAAACTGAAACAAAATAAGTCCCCGGGACCCGATGAGTTGTTTTCCAGGGTACTTAAGGAATGCAAGATGGAGCTTAGTCAGCCATTAACGAGTGTATTCAATGCGTCCATCCTTACCAGTGTTGTGCCAGAGTTGTGGAAGATGGCTAATGTGGTTCCTATATTCAAATCAGGGGATAAGTCCACTCCTTCAAATTACCGTCCAATAAGCCTGACATCAATAGTGGGCAAGTTATTAGAATCAATTATGTGATGAATGGTTTGAAAAACCGACAAGTTGAAGATTGAGACACTTATGCAGCATATGGGAATCTTTATTCAGGAAACGTTTCGCCACACAGTGGCTTCATCAGTCCAATACAAAGAGGAAGGCGCAAGGAGAGGAGGAGTATGAGGTAATCAGTCCCTCAGCCTGGAGTCGATGTGTTCAGTCCATCAATCTTGTAGAATGTACAGCATAGGACCGTAGACGTGGCTTATATTGGACTGATGAAGCCACTGTGTGGCGAAACGTTTCCTGAATAAAGATTCCCATATGCTGCATAAGTGTCTCAATCTTCAACTTGTCGGTTTTTCAAACCATTCATCACAACTGTCAGACACTGCAGCATCATGGGATCTTGTTACAAAGAATTCTTCAACACTTGTTCAACCTTTGGACGAAGACCTACTGTTAGGTAAGACACATATGCAACAGTTAGGTATCTTTATTTCGAAACGTTTCGCCTACACAGTAGGCTTCTTCAGTCGAGTACAGAAAAGTTGATAGAAGCAGAAGATACTTGAAGACGATGTAATCAGTCCATCACCCTTAAAGTTTTGAGGTGGTCAGTCCCTCAGTCTGGAGAAGAGCATTGTTCCGTTGTCTGAAACAATATGAAGTTGAAGTGACAGGATGGAGCCTTTATATAGTGCCAGGGACTGACCACCTCAAAACTTTAAGGGTGATGGACTGATTACATCGTCTTCAAGTATCTTCTGCTTCTATCAACTTTTCTGTACTCGACTGAAGAAGCCTACTGTGTAGGCGAAACGTTTCGAAATAAAGATACCTAACTGTTGCATATGTGTCTTACCTAACAATCTGTCGGTATTTTATACCATTTTAATGTTCATTCTGTCAGACACTGCAACACAAGGGTATCTTGGTACAGACCATCAACTTCGACCTCTACTAGTGAGAACGGCTGGGTTTGAGAGGGACCTGCCCTCCCAAAGCAACCTACGTCTCACCTCCTGGCACTATATAAAGGCTCCATCCTGTCACTTCAACTTCATATTGTTTCAGACAACGGAACAATGCTCTTCTCCAGACTGAGGGACTGACCACCTCAAAACTTTAAGGGTGATGGACTGATTACATCGTCTTCAAGTATCTTCTGCTTCTATCAACTTTTCTGTACTCGACTGAAGAAGCCTACTGTGTAGGCGAAACGTTTCGAAATAAAGATACCTAACTGTTGCATATGTGTCTTACCTAACAATCTGTCGGTATTTTATACCATTTTAATGTTCACGAAGACCTACATCGACTAGTGGATGGTACCACTATGACCCCGCCTCCGCCTGCTTCACCTCACCTCACTACAGTATATAAGCCACGTCTACGGTCCTATGCTGTACATTCTACAAGATTGATGGACTGAACACATCGACTCCAGGCTGAGGGACTGATTACCTCATACTCCTCCTCTCCTTGCGCCTTCCTCTTTGTATTGGACTGATGAAGCCACTGTGTGGCGAAACGTTTCCTGAATAAAGATTCCCATATGCTGCATAAGTGTCTCAATCTTCAGAATCAATTATAGCTGACATTATCAGAAGTCACCTTGAAGAGCATAACTTGATAAATGAATCTCAGCATGGATTCACGAGAGGTCGTTCCTGCCTGACAAACTTACTGACGTTCTTCAATAGAACATTTGAGGCAGTTGACAGAGATAAGGAATATGATATTGTTTATTTGGATTTTAGTAAAGCCTTCGATAGAGTACCTCACAAGAGACTATTAAGAAAAGTGGCAGCTCATGGTATAGAAGGTAAAGTTCTAGCATGGATTGAGGCATGGCTTACCAATAGAAAGCAGAGAGTTGCCATTAATGGAGTGAAATCTGAATGGAGATCAGTCACTAGTGGCGTTCCACAAGGATCAGTTTTAGGCCCTCTCTTGCCCATAATTTACATTAATGACCTTAATGAAGGGATTACGAGTGACATGAGTAAATTTGCTGATGATACAAAGATAGGCCGTATAATTCACTCTGAGGAGGATATCAATGAACTCCAGGACGATTTGGACAAATTAATGTCTTGGTCTGAAAAATGGCAGATGAAGTTGTGTACGAATGGTATATAATACCGACAAGATGAGAGTAAGACACATATGCAACATCTGGGTATCTTTATTGTAGACGTTTCGCCATCCAGTGGCTTTATCAATACAAAATCTAGGACATAACTTGAAGACAGTAGAACTATGTACAGAAGATGAGGTAATCAGTCCCTCAACCTAGGAGTAGGTGCGAACAGCACCATAGTCGTGGAGATTCTGAAGCAGAAGAAAGAATCCTGGCACTTATATAGTAACGTCAGGTGAAGCAGACGAGGGCAAATTCACTGGAAGGCGGGATTCCCCAGTGGAAGTAGGTCCTTCCCAAAGAGATGGGTTAGTTGTAGAGGTAGTTGTCGTAGTCGTGAAGGTTATGTACATGTCCTCAGAATTAAGATTCCATGATGTTGCAGTGTCTGACAAGTTGTGTACGAATGGTATATAATACCGACAAGATGAGAGTAAGACACATATGCAACATCTGGGTATCTTTATTGTAGACGTTTCGCCATCCAGTGGCTTTATCAATACAAAATCTAGGACATAACTTGAAGACAGTAGAACTATGTACAGAAGATGAGGTAATCAGTCCCTCAACCTAGGAGTAGGTGCGAACAGCACCATAGTCGTGGAGATTCTGAAGCAGAAGAAAGAATCCTGGCACTTATATAGTAACGTCAGGTGAAGCAGACGAATCTTAATTCTGAGGACATGTACATAACCTTCACGACTTCGACAACTACCTCTACAACTAACCCATCTCTTTGGGAAGGACCTACTTCCACTGGGGAATCCCGCCTACCAGTGAATTTGCCCTCGTCTGCTTCACCTGACGTTACTATATAAGCGCCAGGATTCTTTCTTCTGCTTCAGAATCTCCACGACTATGGTGCTGTTCGCACCTACTCCTAGGTTGAGGGACTGATTACCTCATCTTCTGTACATAGTTCTACTGTCTTCAAGTTATGTCCTAGATTTTGTATTGATAAAGCCACTGGATGGCGAAACGTCTACAATAAAGATACCCAGATGTTGCATATGTGTCTTACTCTCATCATGGCAGATGAAGTTCAATGTGGATAAGTGTAAGGTACTTGCCCTTGGTAATGAAAATAACCCTCGAAGCTATAATCTAGGTGAAGTAGAGCTTGGTCATACAGAATGAGAAAAAGACTTGGGAGTCATGGTAAGCAGAAATCTAAAGCCAAGACAGCAGTGCCTTAGTGTGCGCAACAAGGCCAACAGATTACTTGGATTTATCTCAAGAAGTATAAGTAACAGAAGTCCAAAAGTTATTTTACAGCTCTATACATCACTAGTGAGGCCTCATTTGGATTATGCTGCTCAGTTTTGGTCCCCTTACTACAGGATGGATATAGACTCATTAGAGAACATACAGAGAAGAATGACTAAAATGATTTACTGTGTAAGGAACCTCCCGTATGAAGATAGACTCAAAGCCTTAAATCTCCACTCTCTGGAGAGGCGTAGAAAGAGGGGAGATATCATTGAAGTGTATAAGTGGATGGCGGGCATAAACAAGGGAGATATTAATAAAGTACTGAGGGTGTCGAACCAGGTAAGAACCAGAAATAATGGGTTTAAGTTGGATAAATTTAGGTTTAGAAAGGACATAGGTAAGTACTGGTTTTCTAACATAGTTGTAGATGCGTGGAACAGTCTTCCCAGTGGGGTGATAGAGGCTAGAACCTTGGGTAGCTTTAAGAAGACACTGGACAAATATATGAGTGGGAGGGGCTGGGTTTGATTGGTGTCATTGGGTACGGGAGTTATTTCCAGGGAAGCTTTAGGTAGTAGTCGTTTTGATAAGGACCTGCCTCGCATGGGCCAGAAGGCCTTCTGCAGTGTTCCTCCATTCTTATGTTCTTATGTTCTTATCCCTGGTGCTGGTACACTGTTGACTCTTGTTATCCCTGGTGCTGGTACACTGTTGACTCTTGTTATCCCTGGTGCAGGTACACTGTTGACTCTTGTTATCCCTGGTGCTGGTACACTGTTGACTCTTGTTATCCCTGGTGCTGGTACACTGTTGACTCTTGTTATCCCAGGTGCTGGTACACTGTTGACTCTTGTTATCCCTAGTGCTGGTACACTGTTGACTCTTGTTATCCCTGGTGCTGGTACACTGTTGACTCTTGTTATCCCTGGTGCTGGTACACTGTTGACTCTTGTTATCCCTGGTGCAGGTACACTGTTGACTCTTATTATCTCTGGTGCTGATACACTGTTGACTCTTGTTATCCCTGGTGCTGGTACACTGTTGACTCTTGTTATCCCCGGTGCTGGTACACTGTTGACTCTTGTTATCCCCGGTGCTGGTACACTGTTGACTCTTGTTATCCCCGGTGCTGGTACACTGTTGACTCTTGTTATCCCTAGTGCTGGTACACTGTTGGCTCTTGTTATCCCTGGTGCTGGTACACTGTTGGCTCTTGTTATCTCTGGTGCTGGTACACTGTTGACTCTTGTTATCCCCGGTGCTGGTACACTGTTGACTCTTGTTATCCCTGGTGCTGGTACACTGTTGGCTCTTGTTATCCCTAGTGCTGGTACACTGTTGACTCTTGTTATCTCTGGTGCTGATACACTGTTGACTCTTGTTATCCCTAGTGCTGGTACACTGTTGACTCTTGTTATCCCTAGTGCTGGTACACTGTTGACTCTTGTTATCCCTAGTGCTGGTACACTGTTGACTCTTGTTATCCCTAGTGCTGGTACACTGTTGACTCTTGTTATCCCTAGTGCTGGTACACTGTTGACTCTTGTTATCCCTGGTGCTGGTACACTGTTGACTCTTGTTATCCCTGGTGCTGGTACACTGTTGACTCTTGTTATCCCTGGTGCTGGTACACTGTTGACTCTTGTTATCCCTGGTGCTGGTACACTGCTGACTCTTGTTATCCCTGGTGCTGGTACACTGTTGACTCTTGTTATCCCTGGTGCTGGTACACTGTTGACTCTTGTTATCCCTGGTGCTGGTACACTGTTGACTCTTGTTATCCCTGGTGCTGGTACACTGTTGACTCTTGTTATCCCTGGTGCTGGTACACTGTTGACTCTTGTTATCCCTGGTGCTGGTACACTGCTGACTCTTGTTATCCCTGGTGCTGGTACACTGTTGACTCTTGTTATCCCTGGTGCTGGTACACTGTTGACTCTTGTTATCCCTGGTGCTGGTGCACTGTGGACTCTTCTTATCCCTGGTGCTGGTACACTGTTGACTCTTGTTCTCCCTGGTGCTGGTACACTGTTGACTCTTGTTATCCCTGGTGCTGGTACACTGTTGACTCTTGTTATCCCTGGTGCTGGTACACTGTTGACTCTTGTTATCCCTGGTGCTGGTACACTGCTGACTCTTGTTATCCCTGGTGCTGGTACACTGTTGACTCTTGTTATCCCTGGTGCTGGTACACTGTTGACTCTTGTTATCCCTGGTGCTGGTGCACTGTGGACTCTTCTTATCCCTGGTGCTGGTACACTGTTGACTCTTGTTCTCCCTGGTGCTGGTACACTGTTGACTCTTGTTATCCCTGGTGCTCGTGCACTGTGGACTCTTCTTATCCCTGGTGCTGGTACACTGTTGACTCTTGTTATCCCTGGTGCTGATACACTGTTGACTCTTGTTATCCCCGGTGCTGGTACACTGTTGACTCTTGTTATCCATGGTGGTGGTACACTGTTGACTTTTGCTATCCCTGGTGCTGGTACACTGTTGACTCTTGTTATCCCTGGTGCTGGTACACTGTTGACTCTTGTTATTCCTGGTGCTGGTATACTGTTGACTCTTGTTATCCCTGGTGCTGGTACACTGTTGACTCTTGTTATCCCTGGTGCTGGTACACTGTTGACTCTTGTTATCCCTGGTGCTAGTACACTGTTGACTCTTGTTATCCCCGGTGTTTGTACACTGTTGACTCTTGTTATCCCTGGTGCTGTTACACTGTTGACTCTTGTTATCCCTTGTGCTGGTACACTGTTGACTCTTGTTATCCCTGGTGCTGGTACACTGTTGACTCTTGTTATCCCTGGTGCTGGTACACTGTTGACTCTTGTTATCCCTGGTGCTGGTACACTGTTGACTCTTGTTATCCCTGGTGCTGGTACACTGTTGACTCTTGTTATCCCTGGTGCTGGTACACTGCTGACTCTTGTTATCCCTCGTGCTGGTACACTGTTGACTCTTGTTATCCCTGGTGCTGGTACACTGTTGACTCTTGTTATCCCTGGTGCTGGTACACTGTTGACTCTTGTTATCCCTGGTGCTGGTACACTGTTGACTCTTGTTGTCCCTGGTGCTGGTACACTGCTGACTCTTGTTATCCCTGGTGCTGGTACACTGTTGACTCTTGTTATCCATTGTGCTGGTACACTGTTGACTCTTGTTGTCCCTGGTGCTGGTACACTGTTGACTCTTGTTATCCCTGGTGCTGGTACACTGTTGACTCTTGTTATCCCTGGTGCTGGTACACTGCTGACTCTTGTTATCCCTGGTGCTGGTACACTGTTGACTCTTGTTATCCCTGGTGCTGGTACACTGTTGACTCTTGTTATCCCTGGTGCTGGTACACTGTTGACTCTTGTTATCCCTGGTGCTGGTACACTGTTGACTCTTGTTATCCCTGGTGCTGGTACACTGTTGACTCTTGTTATCCCTGGTACTGGTACACTGTTGACTCTTGTTATCCCTGGTGCTGGTACACTGCTGACTCTTGTTATCCCTGGTGCTGGTACACTGTTGACTCTTGTTATCCCTGGTGCTGGTACACTGTTGACTCTTGTTATCCCTGGTGCTGGTGCACTGTGGACTCTTCTTATCCCTGGTGCTGGTACACTGTTGACTCTTGTTCTCCCTGGTGCTGGTACACTGTTGACTCTTGTTATCCCTGGTGCTGGTACACTGTTGACTCTTGTTATCCCTGGTGCTGGTACACTGTTGACTCTTGTTATCCCTGGTGCTGGTACACTGCTGACTCTTGTTATCCCTGGTGCTGGTACACTGTTGACTCTTGTTATCCCTGGTGCTGGTACACTGTTGACTCTTGTTATCCCTGGTGCTGGTGCACTGTGGACTCTTCTTATCCCTGGTGCTGGTACACTGTTGACTCTTGTTCTCCCTGGTGCTGGTACACTGTTGACTCTTGTTATCCCTGGTGCTGGTGCACTGTGGACTCTTCTTATCCCTGGTGCTGGTACACTGTTGACTCTTGTTATCCCTGGTGCTGATACACTGTTGACTCTTGTTATCCCCGGTTCTGGTACACTGTTGACTCTTGTTATCCATGGTGCTGGTACACTGTTGACTTTTGCTATCCCTGGTGCTGGTACACTGTTGACTCTTGTTATCCCTGGTGCTGGTACACTGTTGACTCTTGTTATTCCTGGTGCTGGTATACTGTTGACTCTTGTTATCCCTGGTGCTGGTACACTGTTGACTCTTGTTATCCCTGGTGCTGGTACACTGTTGACTCTTGTTATCCCTGGTGCTAGTACACTGTTGACTCTTGTTATCCCCGGTGTTTGTACACTGTTGACTCTTGTTATCCCTGGTGCTGGTACACTGTTGACTCTTGTTATCCCTTGTGCTGGTACACTGTTGACTCTTGTTATCCCTGGTGCTGGTACACTGTTGACTCTTGTTATCCCTGGTGCTGGTACACTGTTGACTCTTGTTATCCCTAGTGCTGGTACACTGTTGATTCTTGTTATCCCTGGTGCTGGTACACTGTTGACTCTTGTTATCTCTGGTGCTGATACACTGTTGACTCTTGTTATCCCTGGTGCTGGTACACTGTTGACTCTTGTTATCCCTGGTGCTGGTACACTGTTGACTCTTGTTATCCCTGGTGCAGGTACACTGTTGACTCTTGTTATCCCTTGTGCTGGTACACTGTTGACTCTTGTTATCCCTGGTGCAGGTACACTGTTGACTCTTGTTATCCCTGGTGCTGGTACACTGTTGACTCTTGTTATCCCTGGTGCTGGTACACTGTTGACTCTTGTTATCCCTTGTGCTGGTACACTGTTGACTCTTGTTATCCCTGGTGCAGGTACACTGTTGACTCTTGTTATCCCTGGTGCTGGTACAATGTTGACTCTTGTTATCCCTGGTGCAGGTACACTGTTGACTCTTGTTATCCCTGGTGCTGGTACACTGTTGACTCTTGTTATCCCTTGTGCTGGTACACTGTTGACTCTTGTTATCCCTTGTGCTGGTACACTGTTGACTCTTGTTATCCCTGGTGCAGGTACACTGTTGACTCTTTTTATCCCAGGTGCTGGTACACTGTTGTCTCTTGTTATCCCTGGTGCTGGTACACTGTTGACTCTTGTTACCCCTGGTGCTGGTACACTGTTGACTCTTGTTATCCCTGGTGCTGGTACACTGTTGACTCTTGTTATCCCTGGTGCTGGTACACTGTTGACTCTTGTTATCCCTGGTGCTGGTACACTGTAGGCTCTTGTTATCCCTGGTGCTGGTACACTGTTGACTCTTGTTATCCCTGGTGCTGGTACACTGTTGACTCTTGTTATCCCTGGTGCTGGTACACTGTAGGCTCTTGTTATCCCTGGTGCTGGTACACTGTTGACTCTTGTTATCCCTGGTGCTGGTACACTGTTGACTCCTGTTATCCCTGGTGCTGGTACACTGTTGACTCTTGTTATCCCTGGTGTTGGTACACTGTTGACTCTTGTTATCCACACACACACACACACACACACACACGGAGACGGAGTACAGTCTAGGGGGTCAGAGACTACAAACCTCACTCAAGAAAAAAGATCTTGGGGTGAGTATAACACCAGGCACATCTCCTGAAGCGCACATCAACCAAATAACTGCTGCAGCATATGGGCGCCTAGCAAACCTCAGAACAGCATTCCGACATCTTAATAAGGAATCATTCAGGACCCTGTACACCGTGTACGTTAGGCCCACATTGGAGTATGCGGCACCAGTTTGGAACCCACACCTAGCCAAGCACGTAAAGAAACTAGAGAAAGTGCAAAGGTTTGCAACAAGACTAGTCCCAGAGCTAAGAGGTATGTCCTACGAGGAGAGGTTAAGGGAAATCAACCTGACGACACTGGAGGACAGGAGAGATAGGGGGGACATGATAACGACATACAAAATACTGAGAGGAATTGACAAGGTGGACAAAGACAGGATGTTCCAGAGATTGGACACAGTAACAAGGGGACACAGTTGGAAGCTGAAGACACAGATAAATCACAGGGATGTTAGGAAGTATTTCTTCAGCCACAGAGTAGTCAGTAAGTGGAATAGTTTGGGAAGCGATGTAGTGGAGGCAGGATCCATACATAGCTTTAAGTAGAGGTATGATAAAGCTCACGGCTCAGGGAGAGTGACCTAGTAGCGACCAGTGAAGAGGCGGGGCCAGGAGCTCGGACTCGACCCCTGCAACCTCAACTAGGTGAGTACAACTAGGTGAGTACACACACACACACACACACACACACACACACACACACACACAAACACACACACACACACACACACATTTATATATACACTGCTACTGTTGCTTCATATTCCAATTATATCATTTCTGTGTCCAGTGAATGCTTCATTTATAAGTTCGTCAGAGTATACCTGGAGTATACCTCGAGTATACCTGGAGGGAGTTCCGGGGGTCAACGCCCTTGCGGCTCAATCCATGACCAGGCTTCGTAGTGGATCATGGCCTGATCATCCAGGCTGTTATTGCTGACCACAAGCGAACCGATGCACAGACCACAACCCGACTGGTCATGCGAGTTTCTCACACTTTCATTGACACGATCTTTGCATAAAAAATTTTTGTTTTAAATAAGTGTTAAGTGGGTCTGTTATCATGGTGTCTCACTACACTTGTATTCCCTTTACATGGCATTTATCCAGATTAATCAAATTCCACCATCCCTCTCTCACTCCATGTGGTCAGTTTATCCAAGTTATCTTGTACCCATTTACATCATGTTTAATTTTCTCGAGGCCATTTTACCTCGTATCAGTGTTGGTTGATAATAGATAGGTCCTGGAGACGGTGGAAGACGTGAGGAGTTAATCTGAGGTAATCAGTCCCTCAGTCTTGAAGTTGGTTTTGGATACTGTCGTCCTCGAGGCCCGGTCCTACACCGGGTCTCTCTACTAATTGCCTAATAAATGAAGCTGTTAGTGCTAGTTGCGCGCACTCCAACGTAAAATCCGCAGCCTGGTTGATCAGGTGAGCATAAATAGTCTCAGTATCGTGGCTGCCGGATGCAACAATCCACTGTAAGAGATGAACATTAAACCGGCGCTTCAGTCCATGCTGGACCGCTGTCCAGGACGACGATCCAGGACAGACCTAAACGTCGTCACTAGGTTCCTCTCCTGGTGAGTCCCCTCACTTAGACTGTACTTGTGGCAAGTTTCCTTACATTTGACGGCAAGACGTCCGAAGCTCTCGGAACTTCACGATTAACAATATATCCCTTTGTTTATTCATTATTATTCTGCTTACCATCTGGTTTCCACGGTCTGCGAGTCATCAAGCCGATGTAAGGAGTAATTTCCTTAAACAGATTGAGAACCAATCTCTCCAGCGTCTTCCGAGTGGAATTTACGATGCATCTCGCTCTGCGCTCCTGCTGGTCACTATTGGGGAGTTTTAGATGTGGTCGGTAATTCTTACCTCTGATAAATATATAAAGAAGTGAGATTTCTCCATTCTTTTAATCGGCTTTACGCCTGGTTTAAATGGAGCTCTCAGTGTATAGTAACATTCCAGTGCAGAGAGTACATGAGGCTGGCATTACTTGTTTTGAAAGTTCTAGTTATCCATCTTGTCACGTTCCTCACAGTTGTGATAGTAAAATTAATGTATATCTTTAGTTCAACTATTACTACTACTACTACTATTACTGCAAATACTATTATTCGTGAATGAAACACATACGCTATATTTGGGTATTTTTTATAGTGGAAAGATTTCTTCAGTCATTGTGTTTATCAGTCCAATACAGAGAAGAACGGTGGAAGACGAGGAGTTTGGGGTAATCAGTCCCTCAGTTCCTCAGTCTCGATAAACGTTCAGCACGTGCACGGTGATGTGGCTTATATACTACAGAAAGGTGACGTGCAGTTGTAGGCGGTGTCACCGGAAGTAGGTCATGCCTATAGGCTAGGTATTCTTCAATGTTTGCATTGTCACTCCCAGTTCCCTTACATTATTACTCTCAGGTCCCTTATATTCTTAATGCTAGGTCTCTCGCATTGTTACTCCCAGGTCTTTCATTCCTCTCTCGCTCTGTGGTACAACTGTTCCATAACGGGGCAGTGGAAATTTGGTCTTCTGGTGGAAAACTAGCAAGGACTTGGTCTGGGACCGGACCACGGGGGGCTAGATCCTGGGAAGTGACCACCACAGATTGGTTGTCACACTCCGTGCAAGTCTAGCGTCGTCTGAGGACACAACGCTGGTGTAATTTGTCTTCCGAAATAATAGACATAAGAATGAGAAATAGATAGGATGAGTGTTGTGTCTTGAGTACTGTGTCTTGAGTACTGTGTCTTGAGTACTGTACCTTGAGTACTGTGCCTTGAGTACTGTGCCTTGAGCACTGTGCCTTGAGTACTGTGCCTTGAGTACTGTGCCTTGAGCACTGTGCCTTGAGTACTGTGCCTTGAGCACTGTGCCTTGAGTACTGTGCCTTGAGTACTGTGTCTTGAGCACTGTGCCTTGAGCACTGTGCCTTTAGCACTGTGCCTTGAGCACTGTGCCTTGAGCACTGTGCCTTGAGTACTGTGCCTTGAGTACTGTGCCTTGAGTACTGTGTCTTGAGCACTGTGCCTTGAGCACTGTGCCTTGAGTACTGTGCCTTGAGCACTGTACCTTGAGCACTGTGCCTTGAGTACTGTGCCTTGAGCACTGTGCCTTGAGCACTGTGCCTTGAGCACTGTGCCTTGAGTACTGTGCCTTGAGCACTGTGCCTTGAGCACTGTACCTTGAGCACTGTGCCTTGAGTACTGTGCCTTGAGCACTGTGCCTTGAGTACTGTGCCTTGAGCACTGTGCCTTGAGTACTGTGCCTTGAGTACTGTGTCTTGAGCACTGTGCCTTGAGCACTGTGCCTTGAGCACTGTGCCTTGAGTACTGTGCCTTGAGTACTGTGCCTTGAGTACTGTGTCTTGAGCACTGTGCCTTGAGCACTGTGTCTTGAGCACTGTGCCTTGAGTACTGTGCCTTGAGCACTGTGCCTTGAGTACTGTGCCTTGAGCACTGTGCCTTGAGCACTGTGCCTTGAGTACTGTGCCTTGAGTACTGTGCCTTGAGTACTGTGTCTTGAGCACTGTGCCTTGAGCACTGTGCCTTGAGTACTGTGCCTTGAGCACTGTGCCTTGAGCACTGTGCCTTGAGTACTGTGCCTTGAGTACTGTGCCTTGAGCACTGTGCCTTGAGTACTGTGCCTTGAGCACTGTGCCTTGAGCACTGTGCCTTGAGTACTGTGTCTTGAGTACTGTGCCTTGAGTACTGTGCCTTGAGCACTGTGCCTTGAGCACTGTGCCTTGAGCACTGTGCCTTGAGTACTGTGTATTGAGCACTGTGCCTTGAGTACTGTGTCTTGAGCACTGTGCCTTGAGTACTGTGCCTTGAGCACTGTGCCTTGAGTACTGTGCCTTGAGCACTGTGCCTTGAGCACTGTGCCTTGAGCACTGTGCCTTGAGTACTGTGCCTTGAGTACTGTGTCTTGAGTACTGTGCCTTGAGCACTGTGCCTTGAGCACTGTGCCTTGAGTACTGTGTCTTGAGTACTGTGCCTTGAGCACTGTACCTTGAGCACTGTGCCTTGAGTACTGTGCCTTGAGCACTGTGCCTTGAGCACTGTGCCTTGATCACTGTACCTTGAGCACTGTGCCTTGAGCACTGTGCCTTGAGCACTGTGCCTTGAGTACTGTGCCTTGAGCACTGTGCCTTGAGTACTGTGCCTTGAGTACTGTGCCTTGAGCACTGTGCCTTGAGCACTGTACCTTGAGCACTGTGCCTTGAGTACTGTGCCTTGAGCACTGTGTCTTGAGCACTGTGCCTTGAGCACTGTGCCTTGAGCACTGTGCCTTGAGCACTGTGCCTTGAGTACTGTGCCTTGAGCACTGTGCCTTGAGCACTGTGCCTTGAGCACTGTGCCTTGAGCACTGTACTTTGAGCACTGTGCCTTGAGCACTGTGCCTTGAGCACTGTGCCTTGAGCACTGTGCCTTGAGCACTGTGCCTTGAGCACTGTGCCTTGAGCACTGTGCCTTGAGCACTGTGCTTTGAGCACTGTGCCTTGAGTACTGTGCCTTGAGTACTGTGCCTTGAGCACTGTACCTTGAGCACTGTGCCTTGAGTACTGTGCCTTGAGCACTGTGCTTTGAGAACTGTGCATTGAGTACTGTGTCTTGATCACTGCTCCTTGAGCACTGTGCCTTGAGTACTGTGCCTTGAGCACTGTGCCTTGAATACTGTGCCTTGATCACTGCTCCTTGAGTACTGTGCCTTGATCACTGCTCCTTGAGCACTGTGCCTTGATCACTGCTCCTTGAGCACTGCACCTTGAGTACTGTGCCTTCCATGCTTTGTCTTGAGTACTGTCTTGAGTACTGTGTCTTGAGTACTGTGTCTTGAGTACTGTCTTGAGTACTGTGTCTTGAGTACTGTGTCTTGAGTACTGTGCCTTGAGTGCTGTGCCTTGAGTACTTTGCCCTGAGTACTGTGTCTTGAGTACTGTGTCTTGAGTACTGTCTTGAGTATTGTGCCTTGAGTACTGTGTCTTGAAGATACCTGCGTTTCCACCGTAGGTTCCCCCAGGTGAGTCCCTGGTTACTTGGAGGTTACCTGGAGGTTATTCCGGGGATCAACGCCCCCGCGGCCCGGTCCATGACCAGGCCTCCCGATGGATCAGGGCCTGATCAACTAGGCTGTTACTGCTGGCCGCACGCAGTCCAACGTACGAGCCACAGCCCGGCTGATCCGGCACTGACTTTAGGTATCTGTCCAGCTCTCTCTTGAAGGCAGCTAGGGGTTTATTGGCAATTCCCCTAATGCTTGATGGGAGGCTCTTGAACAGTTTTGGGCCCCGGACACTTATGGTGTTTTCTCTTAGTGTACCAATGGCGCCCCTACTTTTTATTGGGGGCATTTTGCATCGCCTGCCCAGTCTTTTACTTTCGTAGGGAGTGATTTCTGTGTGCAGATTTGGGACCATTCCTTCCAAGATTTTCCAAGTGTAGATTATGATATATCTCTCCCTCCTGCGTTCCAACGAGTACAAGTCAAGTGCTTCCAAGCGTTCCCAGTAGTTAAGGTGCTTGACAGAACTTATACGTGCAGTAAAGGATCTCTGTACACTCTCTAGATCTGCGATTTCACCTGCTTTGAATGGAGATGTTAATGTACAGCAGTATTCCAGCCTAGAGAGAACAAGTGATTTGAAAAGGATCATCATGGGCTTGGCATCTCTCGTTTTGAAAGTTCTCATTATCCATCCTATCATTTTCTTTGCACGTGCGATCGTGGCACTGTTGTGATCCTTGAAAGTGAGATCCTCAGACATTACTACTCCCAGGTCCCTTACATTATTTTTCCGCTCTATTGTATGGCCGGAGTCAGTAGTATACTCTGTTCTAGTTATTATCTCCTCCAGTTTTCCATAACGGAGTAGTTGGAATTTGTCCTCATTGAACATCATATTGTTTACCGTTGCCCACTGGAAAACTTTGTTTATATCTTCTTGGAGGTTAACCGCGTCCTCAGCAGATGACAGCCTCATGCAGATCCTAGTATCATCCGCAAAGGATGATACAGTGCTGTGGTGTATATCTCTGTTTATGTCTGATATGAGGATAAGGAATAAGATGGGGGCGAGTACTGTGCCTTGTGGAACAGAGCTCTTCACTATTGCAGCCTCCGATTTAACTCTGTTGACCACTACTCTTTGTGTTCGATTTGTTAGGAAGTTGAAGATCCATCTCCCCACTTTCCCAGTTATTCCTTTAGCACGTATTTTATGGGCTATTACGCCATGATCGCATTTGTCAAATGCTTTTGCAAAGTCTGTGTATATTACATCTGCATTCTGATTTTCTTCCAGTGCATCCAAGGCCATGTCATAGTGATCCAGTAGTTGTGAGAGGCAGGAGCGACCTGCCCTGAACCCATGTTGCCCTGGATTGTGCAGATTTTGGGAATCCAGGTGATTTGCAATCCTGCTTCTTAGCACTCTTTCAAAGATTTTTATGATGTGGGACGTCAGAGCTATTGGTCTATAGTTCTTAGCTAATGCTTTGCTGCCACCTTTATGGAGTGGGGCTATATCCGTTGTTTTAAGTGACTGTGGAATTTCACCCATGTCCAAGTTCCTCCTCCATAGTGTACTTACGGCACGTGAGAGGGGTTTCTTGCAGTTCTTAATGAAAACGGAGTTCCACGAGTCTGGGCCCGGGGCTGAGTGCATAGGCATGTTGTCAATGGCTTTTTCGAAATCTATCGGAGTTAGGGTAATGTCGGAAATCTGGCATACATTTGTGGAGTTTTGAGGCTCATTCATGAAGAAATCATTTGGGTCGTCGATCCTCAGACCGATTAGTGGTTCACTAAACACAGAGTCGTACTGGGATTTCAATATTTCACTCATTTCCTTGTTGTCATCTGTGTAAGTTCCATCCTGTCTGAGTAAGGGCCCGATACTAGATGTGGTATTTGCCTTGTTTTTGGCATATGAAAAGAAATATTTTGAATTTCTTTCAATTTCACTAATAGCTTTAAGCTCCTCCTGCCTCTCCTGGTTCCTGTAAGAGTCATTTAACTTAAGTTCGATAGTTTCCACTTCCCTGGTCAGCGCCTCCTTTCGTGTATCAGATATTCTAGCACTCCTGAGGAGCTCAGTGACTCTTCGTCGTTTTCTGTAGAGGGAGCGTCTTTTTCTCTCCAGTTTACTCCTGCTCTTCTTCTTTCTTTGGGGAATATGCCTAGAACATGCTTCGGCTACCAGGAAGTTGATCCTTTCAAGGCACTGGTTTGGATCCATGTCATTTAAGACATCTTCCCAACATGTTTCGTTTAGGACATGGTTTACCTGGTCCCAGTTGATGTTCTTGTTGTTGAAATTGTATTTTGTGAAGACGCCTTCACAGGTACATGCATTCTGTTGTTCAGGACCCCTATGCATGTACGTCTGAACTTCGATTAGATTGTGATGGGAATTAGTTGTTTTTGATATTCTTATGTCTCTTATCAGGTCCTCATTATTTGTGAAGATAAGGTCAAGTGTGTTTTCTAGTCTTGTTGGCTCCACTATCTGCTGGCTTAAGGTGTGTTTTTCGCAGAGACTTAGTAGCTCATGTGTGTGTGACCTTTCATCTGCGCTACCTCTGGGGATTGTTTCAGCTATAACATTATTTGCTACATTCTTCCATTTTGTATGCCTTAGGTTGAAATCACCAAGCAGTAAGATGTTTGGGGATGGAGCTGGAAGGTTTTTCAAACAGTAATCGATTTTCAGTAGCTGTTCCTTGAACTGTTGTGGAACATTTATTAATAAACAAAATACATTTACAGAAAAAAACATAAACATGAATACAATGGCACAATGTATCAAAGATCATGAATTTCCTCCAGCTCCTCCGAGGCTGGACGTGAGCCAAGTATGCAGCAAGCATTTCCCCTCTGGATGGCGACGCTGAGGCGCTGGAACATGAAAGTGGCTGCCCTTGGGTCCCTGGTGGTGTCGATGAGTCTGGAACCCAATTCCTTAAGGAAACGTGTGGCATTTTTTCCCCATGATCCCAAGGTCTCTGATCCCACTGGGACAAATTGATACTGTTGGCTAATGTCCCTGTACTTGCTGATCTTGTACTCCTCCCTGTGGTCAGCAGCTCCTCCCTGTCGCCCCACACTGTGATGGATATAGGTGTCAGCCAGTGTGGACACACAGGTATAGTCCCATGCTAAGAGCTTGCCATTCTTCCAAGGATAGATGGTGATCCCGTCGGGGCGAAAACTTCAACTTCCTGCTGCCTCGTGTACGTGCCGCCTACTGTATATACACACGTGTACGTCCCATGAGCTGGTGTGCACACGTGTGTGTATGTATGTATATACGGGCAACAGAAAAGGTTTAGAAGGCCGACCATCTCATGTCCCCCTCCCCTGAAGGACCAGCCCCCCAACACAGCCCCCAACCACAGCCCTAACCACAGCCCCCCACGACAGTTCCCCACCACAGCACCCACCACAGCCCCCACCACAGCCCCCACTACAGCCCCCACCACAGCCCCCCACCATAGCCCCCACCACAGCCCCCACCCCACCCCCCCTACAGCCCCCACCACAGCCCACACCACAGCCCCCACCACAGCCCCCACCACAGCCCCCCACCACACAGCCCACCAAACACCCCACCACCCTCAACCCCCTCCCAAACGACCTCCAACAACCCCCCCCCCCAACACTGTCAACCAACGTTCATTCATTGGTCGTTCTCACACTTACAAACAACTCATCAATCCCTTCCATTCCCTTTCGTCCCCATTCCCTCATTCCCATTCTCCCCTTCCCTCTCCTCCCCGAACACCTGCCAATACCCGTGCAGTGTTTCAACCTCCATAAACACAGGAAACACATGAGAGGTTGAGTGTTGTTATCTGGGAGACTTTAGAGGTTTGTCTAAGTGTGAACGTTAAGTTGTGGGAGTCCCGTTAATGATCGTTCACACACAGGCTTCACTAACAGTCCACTTGACCGTTTCTTAAACAAAAACTCTGATGTGCTGAGGTGGGAAAAAATAGGTGGCGGAAGGTGCTGGCTCCGGCATGAACACCTGTGTCACCTGTGTCACTTGTCACGTGTGTCACTTGTCACCTGTGTCACTTGTCACCTGTGTCACTTGTCACCTGTGTCACTTGTGTGTCATCTGTGTTACTTGTGTGTCATCTGTGTTACTTGTGTGTCACCTGTGTTACTTGTGTGTCACCTGTGCTACTTGTGTGTCACCTGTGTTACTTGTGTGTCACCTGTGTTACTTGTGTGTCACCTGTGTTACTTGTGTGTCACCTGTGTTACTTGTGTGTCATCTGTGTTACTTGTGTGTCACCTGTGTTACTTGTGTGTCACCTGTGCTACTTGTGTGTCACCTGTGTTACTTGTGTGTCACCTGTGTTACTTGTGTGTCACCTGTGTCACTTGTGTGATACTTGTGTGTCACCTGTGTCACTTGAGTGTTACTTGTGTGTCACATGTGTCACTTGTGTGTCACCTGTGTCACTTCTGTGTCACCTGTGTTACTTGTGTGTCACCTGAGTCACTTGTGTGTCACCTGTGTTACTTGTGTGTCACCTGTGTTACTTGTGTGTCACCTGTGTTACTTGTGTGTCACCTGTGTCACTTGTGTGTCACCTGTGTTACTTGTGTGTCACATGTGTTACTTGTGTGTCACATGTGTCACTTGTGTGTCACCTGTGTTACTTGTGTGTCACCTGTGTCACTTGTGTGTCACCTGTGTCACTTGTGTGTCACCTGTGTTACTTGTGTGTCACCTGTGTTACTTGTGTGTCACCTGTGTTACTTGTGT
>NC_091297.1:6361034-6381034 GCF_038502225.1 Cherax quadricarinatus
TGGTATCGTCTGCAAAGGAAGAAACTGTTCTATGGTTTATATCTTTGTCTGTATTAGATATAAGGATGAGGAATCGACAAGTTGATAAATTAGACACATGTACAACACTTGAGTATCTTTATTGTGGAAACATTTCACCACACAGTGGCTTCATCAGTCCAATACAAAGAAGAATAGTGAAGATCAGAACGAGATGGAGGTAATCAATCCCTCAATTTGGAGCCAATGTAATTAGTCCATCAATTTTTATAAGAATACAGCCTATGCACATAGAAGTGGCTAATATACTGCAGGTGGAAGTAGGCTTCCTCTTTATAGAATACTTAAGGAATGCAAAAAGAATTTTCTGTAGTTCCTGATGAACACGGAGTTCGACGAGTCTCGGCCTGGGCAGAGTGCACGGGCACGTCATCGGAAGCTTTTTCAAAGTCCAGTGGTGTTAGGGTTTTGTCAGAAATTTTGGAAATATTGATCAAATTTTGATTCTCAGTCATAAAAAATTAGTTCAGAGTGTCGACCGTTAGTCTGATTAAAGGCTCACTAAACACTGAGTCGGTACTGGATGTGGTTTTTGCTCTAGATTTGGTATATGAAAAAAGAATTGGATTTCTTTTAATTTAAATTTCTTCAGTCTCTCCTGGATCCTATCATTTAAGTTCAACATTTTCTGTTTCATTAACCAATGATTCCTTCCAAATTCCAGAAAGAAGCTTGAGAAGCCTTGTAGAGGGAGCGTCTCTCTCTTTCTAGTTTACATCTTCTCTTCTTTTTCCTTAGGGAAATGTGTCTTGAGCAGACCTCTGGCAACAGTTAGGTATGTTTATTCCGAAACGTTTCTCCTACACAGTAGGCTTCTTCAGTCGAGTACAGAAAGTAGGCAGGAGCAGTAGAGATGTGAAGACGATGTAATCAGTCCATCACCCTTGAAGACGTAGATTTGAGGTTGTCAGTCCCTCAGCCTGGAGAAGAGTTCTGTTCCATAGTCTGAAACAATGTGAAGATCAAGCGACAGTGTGAAGATTTATATACTGTTGGAAGGAGAGGTGTAGAGCAGTAGAAGCAAGAATGTAGTCACTGAGTGGTCACGTCCCTCTCAGATCCAACCATTCTCACTTGAAAAAGTTGTCCAAGGTGTTTTCTCTTCTGTGACCTCTCAGTGATTACATTGTTTCTTCTACTACTCTACATCTCTCCTACCGACATTGTTTCAGACTAAGGAACAGAACTCTTCAGGCTGAGAGACTGACAACCTCAAATCTGCGTCTTCAAGGGTGATGGACTGATTACATCACCTTCACATCCCTACTGCTCCTGCCTACTTTCTGTACTCGATTGAAGAAGCCTACTGTGCAGGCGAAACGTTTCAGAATAAAGATGCCTAACTGATGCCTGAGGTCTGCTCAAGACACATTTCCCTAAGGAAAAAGAGATACATAGTAGTCCTCCCTACCAAAGGAGTTAGTGGGGAGGACTATGTATCTCCTCTCGGCAGTGTCTTCTCTGGGTGTGTTGAAGACGTTTTATGCTCGTCATTTGCAGACTCTAATAAAGAGATGAGGATAGTGAAGAATAGAAAATACTTGTTCAATTAGAGAGCATTCTTCCTCCAGAAACTCATTAACACACCAAGAGAAGACACTGCCGAGAGGAGATACATAGTCTTCCCCACCAACTCCATTGCCAAACACGTTTCCAACATCTTTTCCAATACCTCATTCCAAGTATTTACCTCCATATCCACCACCATTAAGGACATTACCAGTAATAGAGAGGACAAGCTTCAATCCTCTGCAGGTTATACATAATCCCTTGTAATGACTGCAGAGACCTCCAGAGACCTCCAAACACGTATTTCAGAACACCAATAAGCAGGCACATCGGACGATTTAAGGAATGCCTGTGTTCAACACCGAAATTCACACAATCAATTAATCAACTACAGAAACGCAAAACTTATCGCCACAGAAGACAACACTCAATACCGAAGAATCCTGGAATCATCACTTATCTGTATATCCAACAACTTCAACCAGAACAACGGCTTCATAGCTGAACCCTGCCAAGAAACCTCATCATTGTTATCCCACATAACTATATACGCACCGGCCAGCCCTGTGCAGATCTTTATTAGATCCAACCTTCCCAGCATTCTTCACCTATAAATACCCATCTACCTTTCATCCGGGTACATCTGTTTGTGGCTTGAAAAGCCTACTGTGTGGGCGAAACGTTGTCAATAAAGGATCACATTATGCTGCTTATGTGTTCATTTTTCCACTGTGAAAAAATAGTGAAATTCCAAGCGCTTTCGTGACTTCTCACATTATCAAGGAACTATAAAAAGAAAACATCAACAGGAAGGCATATAAAGGGGCAAGGCTACACAGTCACGTCACAACAAGACTACACCTCACAGCCACGTCACAACACCCGACTCTGTGAAACACAACTGATACTCTACCCAAGCATTAAGATTTTTTACTTATGTAATACATCATTAAATTCTTCCCAAATTTTATTAATTATAAATGAATCCAAGTTATATAAACCAAAACAATTATTTGATGAATGGTTTTAAAAACCGACAAGTTGAAGAACTGAGACGCTTATGCAACATATGGGAATCTTTACTGAAGAAACGTTTCGCCACACAGTGGCTTCATCAGTCCAATACAAAGTACAAAATGGGTAAGGAGAGGAGGGGTTTGAGGTAATCAGTCCCTCAACCTGGAATGGATGTGTTCAGTCCATCACTCTTGTAGGAAGCGCAGCATAGGGCCAGAGAGGTGGCTTATATACTGCAGTCAGGTGAATCGAAGCAGGAGGAGGCGGGATCACAGTGGGACTTTCCACTAATGTAAGTAGGTCGTCGTCCAAACGTTGGACAAGAGTTGAAGGAGTCTTTATAAGCAGCTGCCTCCTGCTTCGACTCACCTGACTGCAGTATATAAGCCACCTCTCTGGCCCTATGCTGCACTTCCTACAAGAGTGATGGACTGAACACATCGATTCCAGGCTGTGGGACTGATTACCTCAATCTCCTCCTCTCCTTACACCTTTCTGCTTTGTATTGGACTGATGAAGCCACTGTGTGGCAGAATGTTTCTTCAATAAAGATTCCCATATGTTGCATGTCTCAATTCTTCAAAAAAAAATTATTCATATTATTTTCAAAACTTCTTTTTATGAAACAAGATTCAATTATATCCCTGTCGACCATGGACTTGCTTGATACTGCTTTCTCAACTTTTTGAAAATCAATTGGATGGTTAAAAATCTCTCACATGAATAAATAGAGCATTGGAATCTTGTCCAGTTCTAATGCTATATTTATGTTGTTTTAATCTTGGTTCGAGACTTTTACCAGTTTGACCGTAATAAACTTTATCTCAAATTTTACAAGGAATCTTATAGACACATCCGTCAACATTTTGGGGGAAATTCTTTATCAAAAGTTTTTTTTTTTAATGTATCAAGATTTTTAAATACAACTTTGGTATTAAAAGTCTTAAGAAGAGAAGACATATCAACCAAGTTTTGGGCCAACAGGCCTACTGCAGTGCTCCTCCTTTACGTTCTTATGTAAAGTAGAACCAACATATTTTTGGTTGAATAAGGCTGGTTGTCCCTTTTTGGATTGTAAAAAGTATTTCTAGCAATTTTAAAAGATTTATCAATTACGTTTCTTGGGTATTTCTGATCATCAACTATTTCATAAATTTTGGGTATTTCTTCATCTATAAACTCTGGACTACAAATACGCAAAGCTCTCAATAAGATTAATGAGAAAACAGACAGTTTAACTCTATCTTGATGTGAAGAATAATAGTGGACATAGGAACAGTTATTTGTAGGCTTTCTGTAAATTTTAAATTTAAAATCATTGTTACCCTTAATAATTAAAACATCTAGAAAAGGCAATGAGTTATTTGCTTTGAACTCAACAGTAAAGTATATAGAATGAGCTAAACTACTTAATTTAACAAGGAAATGGTTTATGTCTATATTTTTAGGCATAAGACACAAAATATCAACATACCTAAACCACTTTGCTCTATTAGGGAGGATTGTGTTAATCAATCTTGTATAAAAAAATTCCATGTATAAATTACTAAGAACAGGTGAAAGAGAATTTCCCATTGCCATACCAACCTTGTGAGTGTAAAACTCGTCAACATGCACAAATTTTGCATCAACAATGCAAAGTTTAATAAATTTAATGATAGTAGGAACTGGCAATGGTAAATCATAGTTAACGAGTTCTTCAGATAAGAAACTTAATAAATCATCAACAGGAACTTTCGTAAACAAGGAAGTAACATCAAAACTAACCATGTTAAAATCATTTAAGTCAGTCAAGGAGCTTAATTTATCAACCAAGTCTATGTTGTTTTTAACATTAAAGTTAGAAATTTTGCCAACAATAGGGCTCAAAATATCAACAAGCCATTTGGATAATTTATGTGAAACTGACCCTATGGAGCTAATAATTGGTCTGACTGGATTCCCTGGTTTATGTGTTTTTATTAGTCCATACATGTAAGGTAAAGATGGATTAGTGGAAGTGAATTGTTTGACTAATTCATCTTTGCCTTTGAGTAGACTTCTTATAGTTTTTTTTTTAATTTACTGTTAGGCTATATGCTCTCAAAGTTGTTGCTGGCTACAACCCCAACTATGGTGCTAATGTTGCTGGCTACAACCCCAACTATGGTGCTAATGTTGCTGGCTACAACCCCAACTATGGTGCTAATGTTGCTGGCTACAACCCCAACTATGGTGCTAATGTTGCTGGCTACAACCCCAACTATGGTGCTAATGTTGCTGGCTACAACCCCAACTATGGTGCTAATGTTGCTGGCTACAACCCCAACTATGGTGCTAATGTTGCTGGCTACAACCCCAACTATGGTGCTAATGTTGCTGGCTACAACCCCAACTATGGTGCTAATGTTGCTGGCTACAACCCCAACTATGGTGCTAATGTTGCTGGCTACAACCCCAACTATGGTGCTAATGTTGCTGGCTACAACCCCAACTATGGTGCTAATGTTGCTGGCTACAACCCCAACTATGATGCTAATGTTGCTGGCTACAACCCCAACTATGGTGCTAATGTGAGAATCGTGTGAATGATATACATAGCCTATGTTACGTCCTTAATTGATTATGCTGCTCCCATGTTGATATTAGCTAGAGAAAGTTCTCTCCGGCCCTTGATGTTAATGCAAAATGAAGCTCTCAGAATTATTCTTGGGTGTCCCAAATCTACAAAGGTTCTTAATATGAGGAAGGAGCATGTTATTTCTAGTATCAGTGATAGGATTGTTGAGATTAACACTGTACTCGGTATTAGAATGTTAAGAAATGAACCAGGACTGAGGGCCCTGAATCTGCACTCTCTAGAAAGGCGTAGAATTAGGAGGGATATGATTGAGGTGTATAAATGGAAAACAGGAATTAATAAAGAGCATGTAAATAGCGTGCTAAAAATATCTAATATAGACAGGACTCGCAACAATGGCTTTAAATTGGAAAAATTCAGATTCAGGAAGGATATAGGAAAGCACTGGTTTGGTAATAGAGTTGTGGATGAGTGGAACAAACTCCCGAGTACGGTTATAGAGGCTAAAACGTTGTGTAGTTTTAAAAATAGGTTGGATAAATACATGAGTGGGTGTGGGTGGGTGTGAGTTAGACCTGTCTAGCTTGTGCTAATAGGTCGGATGCCGTGCTCCTCCCTTAAGTGACGTGTCTGACTTCACTAGGTCAAGGCATTGGCTTAAGCCGGTGGGAGAATTGGACCTGCCTTGCATAGGCTAGTAGACCTGTTGCAGTGTTCCTTCTTTCTTATGTTCTTAAATATACACAGATCCAAATGGATTTTGAGAACATGCAATTATATTAAGTTTTATAACCTGCACGAACTGTATCACTATAGATAATAAGAGCATTTCACTCCTCCATGGAAGATGTGTTAAGATAAGATAAGATAAGATAAGATTTCGTTCGGATTTTTAACCCCGGAGGATTAGCCATCCAGGATAACCCAAGAAAGTCAGTGCGTCATCGAGGACTGTCTAACTTATTTCCATTAGGGTCCTTAATCTTGTCCCCCAGGATGCGACCCACACCAGTCGACTAACACCCAGGTACCTATTTGCTGCTAGGTGAACAGGACAACAGGTGTAAGGAAACGTGTCGAAATGTTTCCACCCGCCGGGAATCGAACCCGGGCCCTCCGTGTGTGAAGCGGGAGCTTTAGCCACCAGGCCACCGGGCCATTTAATATCACATACCTGCAAGTCCCTCCCAAGAAGCTCATTGCTAGTAATCCCTTCATTAAATCTCTTGTTAAAGCAACTGCTCAAGAAGAAATTTCTCACCTAGCTGGTAGTAATGAGTTACCACAAGTTATGTACACTGATGGATCTAAACAGAAGTCTTCTGTTGAGTTAGGCATAAGATTTAACAACTGGGCGTCTACACTGCAAACTGAATTGTATGCAATCCTGATGGCGCTAAAGCTAACCTATGACACTGAGCTTGACTCTATCATCATTACTGATTCTATGTCATCACTGAAGTCTCTTGACTCCAACAACATGCTCATTGGAGAAGCCAGGTACAGATACTCAAAAATCCTGGAAAAAGGAATTAATGTACAATTCTTATGGATCCCATCACACATTGGATGACTCCTTCATGATAAAGTTGATATGTTAGCCAAGAAGAGTACCCAGAAGGAGAATGTAGAATATAACTTTGGTATAACTGTGTCTAGCATTAGGAATAATATTAGGAGAGAAGTAAATAATGAAAATGATTGTTATAGGAATGCAGTTAGAAGCCTGAGTAGATCTATAACCCACTATGATAACATGAACGTAGATAAGTATGTTTATGGAGCAACTTGCAATGTGAATAGACTGACTGATGTTGTAGTGGCCAAACTTAGGCTTGGTTACAAGTACTGACTGATGTTGTAGTGGCCAGACTTAGGCTTGGTTACAAGTACTGACTGATGTTGTAGTGGCCAGACTTAGGCTTGGTTACAAGTACTGACTGATGTTGTAGTGGCCAGACTTAGGCTTGGTTACAAGTACTGACTGATGTTGTAGTGGCCAGACTTAGGCTTGGTTACAAGTACTGACTGATGTTGTAGTGGCCAGACTTAGGCTTGGTTACAAGTACTGACTGATGTTGTAGTGGACAGGCTTAGGCTTGGTTACAAGTACTGACTGATGTTGTAGTGGCCAGACTTAGGCTTGGTTACAAGTACTGACTGATGTTGTAGTGGCCAGACTTAGGCTTGGTTACAAGTACTGACTGATGTTGTAGTGGACAGGCTTAGGCTTGGTTACAAGTACTGACTGATGTTGTAGTGGCCAGACTTAGGCTTGGTTACAAGTACTGACTGATGTTGTAGTGGCCAGACTTAGGCTTGGTTACAAGTACTGACTGATGTTGTAGTGGACAGGCTTAGGCTTGGTTACAAGTACTGACTGATGTTGTAGTGGCCAGACTTAGGCTTGGTTACAAGTACTTCTGGCAGTTTGGGAGACACACAGATGATGATCAAACTAAATGTAAATTATGTGATCAGGCATATGGTCACTCTCTTGAACACTATGTGCTTAATTGTCCACTTATTGAGGAATACAGAGACAGACAGTATAATAACCTATGTGACATGTCAAGATATCTTATTAATGAAAATAAGATACCAGATATACTAAGCAAATTTCCTAAATTTACTTTTAACAGATAAGTGAATTGTAGATATAAATCCAGATATACTCCTGTTAACCCTTATGGGCCTAGTTCCTAGGACTTTTGTGTATCCATATATTCTTGTGCTACCATCCACAGGATGGATACGGAGTACACAATAAACTAGCCACTTCGGTGTCAAAATCTAAACTCTACTGTTGACAGATTCTAAGAGATTCTTTCTAAGTTTAGAATAAGTTTCGGTATCATCTAAGAGATTACTAATTTTATCTTGGTAATCAGTTTCTTTCAAAATTACTATTGCATTTATTTTATCTGCTTTAGTAAGAAGCAAATTTGTATTCCTAATAAGTGTATCATAAGACTTAAAGAATCTTTGAGGTCAATTAGGAATATTTTGTTTTAACATTGAGCTGTATACCATCCACTTATTAATATTAATTTCATCAGTAGATAAATCAGAAGATTTTTCTAAGTTACAAAAGGCTTTTGCAATTTCAACATTATTAAGTTTTTTTGAAGTTGCGAAACTTAGACCAGAACCTAGAGCAGCAGTTGTATTTTTATCTAATATTTCATCTGATAAGTTAATTACAAATAAGTTAATTATTAGCAGCTTTGTCTAATCACTATTATCAATTAAACTGTTTAATTTTCTAATATTTTCTAACATACTGTTTCCATTCTGATGGAATGACCTGATTAAAGGAGTATTTTTCGTCTCTCAATATTTTGAATGCTTCTTTCTCCTGTATTTTAGTAATTTCAATATGTTTCTGGAGAATAATTCTCATAAAATCATCAAAAGGACGATCTCTCATGTCAAGTATGATATTTGGTACAAGAGATTTGGGCACAACTTGTTCATTCAACGAGTTTGAAAAGTTAAGGCGAATTTTAGTTGATCAGACCCTGATTCACCGGGAGACTTGGTCATGGTCCGGGCCGCAGGGGTGTTGATCCCTGGAATACCCTCCAGGTAGACTCCAGGTAGCAAGATTGACCAGGTTATCAACCCCGAGGCCTGGTGGGCACCGTGCAGCCGGAGCGATATCATCGTCAACCAATATCAGGTATCAAATAGATCGGTAGATGCCGGTTAGTATTATTATTTGCCTCGGCTTTGCAACAGTGCCAAATGTATCACTGAGTCAGTCATGTGACTACAACGATCCTTCATGACAGAGCAGCCACCTGCACAGCTAGTGTCGGGAGGTATGATACTGGGAGGAGGGGAGGGAAGTCATCCTATGAAAGTTATTTTTAAATAAAGATTCTGAATGTATTGATATGGTTTAAAATCTAGTTGTACAGCGTTTGTGAAGCGAGAGAGGGGTTAGTACTGCAGAGTTGACCAGAACATAAGAGTGTGATGGTACAGTAACACGAACCTTATCTTCAGCCAAGCCACACACAGGCAAAATTATGGAATGCTCCTAAATCTTCACACCGAAATGACACAGTGTGATCATGTGTAAGACGTTCGGCAGACTGTGCAAAACACCTTCGTTGTACAGCAGGGATGGAATTCGTACATTAAGACATAGAGTAAATTACCAGCACGCCCCAGACTATTCTCAAGAAGAAACCTGATAAGTTCCTCAAGTTAATTCCTGATCAACTAGGCTGAGATAACCACGTTGACTTCGTGTGGTCACTACCGACATCCTGGTTTATCAAACCATTAACCAGGAGGTCTGGTCTGGGACCGGGCCGCGGAGACGGTGATCCCAAGGATCATTTTCAGGTAACCTCCAAGTAAATTATACACCAGTACACATTTACAACCCACCACTGACACCTACCCAAAACTTCTCACTCTCTATATCCTATTAACACCACCAACCCACCCTGGCCAATCAATACACCTACAACCAGGGTCGTGCCTAACGTATGGCAGGTATGGCATGTGTCATGGGCGCTACGTGAAGGGTGGCTCCACTGATCAGTTTCTATTAAAGTCAGACAAGCCATCTTCGGATAGTGAAAAAAAAAATCTTCAGGTGTACGATCTGTCTTTGACTATCACGGGTGAGAAGCACTAGGATGGCTACATTGTTAAACTACTTATATAAATTATTAGGTAAAAATGCAGTGCTGGGAGCTACATGACCAGATACCTCAGAGTACCACGGCTCAGTGACAACTCTCAGTTCACTGAGCGCAAACTAGGGAGGTGGTGCAGAATTTTTTGTAAAATCTGTAAAATTTAATGTTCGTTTTAAAAGTGTCATTTCTTTATTTCAGAGAATTGTGTAAGAAGACCATGAAACAATTCTTCACGAAGAAGGAAAGTGGAGCTGAAGGATGAAAGAGACGAAAGTTGGTGGCGGAGGGAGCCAAGAAGATGAGAAAGTTCTTCACGCCCGTCTTTAAAAAGCCCAGAACAAGTTGTTCGATACATTCCATGGAGTCACCTGTTCCTTCTACAAGTCTGTTAGAATCCGAAGGTGGATCAACTACAAATGCGTCACAAACCGAGGAGGAATTCAGGTCAGATAAATCCGAATGATGAGATTAAAAATAAGGCTTCCAGAGAGAACGTGAACATGATAGGAAGAGAAAACGACGGTGGTGGTGGTGTTGAGTTTATTGACGAGATTTTACATGACGAGATTGAACCTGACGACACTGAACCTAGTGAACTGGATGGTATCAAAGAGCCTCGGACAGTCATACTAGAAGTGACTGAACAGCATGACATTGCCACTGAACTTCTGAAGTCTGGCAAGGATACTGGAAAAGCAATTCTGCCTGACACATTGAGAACAGAAATAATAAAGCTGGGTTTGAAGTATTTCCAGAACAGTGATGGGCCTTTCCAACCAGCAAGTAACCACTCAATGAACAAAACTGAACAAAACTTAGTTCAAGAGGAAATTGGGAAATGGTCGTGTAGAGGAAGTGACTCGCTCATGGCTGCTCTATTCCCTTTCTAAAAACTCTGCATTTTGTATCTGTTGTCTTCTCTATTCCCAGTCAGACCATCAACCTTCGTTGGAGCAGATAAGTAAATTCAACCAGTCGGAAGCACCTGAAAGGTTTAGTGCTCATGAAGATACTTAGAATCATCAGGAGTGCTTCACACAGTGGAAAGAAATGGAAAGAAGTTTAGCTGAAAACAGAGGAGTTATTGACGAAGGAGTTATTGAGAAGGAAAAGCAGAAGTGGCGTGATATCTTGACGGGAATTCTCACTGCATAAAATTTCTTGAGACTCAGAACCAAACCTTGCGAAGACCCAGAGAGTTACTTCAGCTGGACGATGATTCCAATGTGGGAAATTTCTTTAGCTTACTGAAACTACTGGGCATTTTTTGACCCTGTCTTGAAAGAACACCTCACTCGTGTGGAAAGTCATCCTGGATCCACGTCTTATCTTTCAGCAAGTGTCCAGAACGAATTCATCCACATGATGGCATCCACTGTTCGCCAGAGTTTACTGAGAAGCGTTCGTAAAGCCAAGTACTGTGGTCTCATGACTCAAGAAATCGTAATGACACGATTGCAAACAAACCATACCCCCGGCCGGGATTGAACCCGCGGTCATAGAGTCTCAAAACTCCAGCCCGTCGCGTTAGCCACTAGACCAGCTAGCCACAATAAGATTCATCCAACTAGGTATATTTCTACACCATAGAAAGGTTAGCACAGGCACCTCTGTGACCACAAATGCAAGTTTTTACAGACGAATCTCCAGCTAGCGTGGCCGTGACAAACTCTAGCTCAAGTCCCTTCACTGCCGTCAACATGACTCAAGAAATCGTAATGACACGATTGCAAACAAACCATACCCCCGGCCGGGATTGAACCCGCGGTCATAGAGTCTCAAAACTCCAGCCCGTCGCGTTAGCCACTAGACCAGCTAGCCACAAAAAGATTCATCCAACTAGGTATATTTCTACATCATAGAAAGGTTAGCACAGGCACCTCTGTGACCACAAATGCAACGGGCTGGAGTTTTGAGACTCTATGACCGCGGGTTCATTCCCGGCCGGGGGTATGGACTGTGGTCTCATGTTCGACTCGACTCCTGATCAGACACATCGTGAGCAGATGTCAGAAGTAGTGAGGAATATAGATGTTGATTTTGAGAGGAAAACAGTCTGTGTTAGAGAGACCTTCCTTGGTTTTATCCAGATAAGCCAGAATGATGCTGAGAGCTTGGATGAACACATCTTGTAACTGTTAGAGAAGGACGAAATGGAGCTACAAGACTGTCGCCCACAGTGCTATGACAGAGCTGTTGTGATGGCTGGACACAGAAGTGGTGCTCATCGAAGAATAAGTGAGAAAAAACAACCTTGGCAGTGTTTGTGAATTGTGAAAATCACTTACTCAATCTGGTGAGAGTACATAAGAACATAAAAACATAAGAAAGAAGGAACACTGCAACAGGCCTACTGACCCATGCGGAGCAGGTCCATGTCCCCCCCCCCGGATTAGACCAATGACCCACCCCCCGGATTATCCCAATGACTCACCCAGTCTGGTCATCCCCACTCAAGGATGGAGCACTGTACCAGACCCAGCAGCACAAGCTAGTCAGGTCCAACTCACACGCACCCACACCCACTCATGTATTTATCTAACCTATTTTTAAAACTACACAACGTTTTAGCCTCTATAACTGTACTCGGGAGTTTGTTCCACTCATCCACAACTCTATTACCAAACCAGTGCTTTCCTATATCCTTCCTGAATCTGAATTTTTTCAACTTGAAACCATTGCTGCGAGTCCTGTCTTGGCTGGAAATTTTCAGCACACTATTTACATCCCCTTTATTTATTCCTGTTTTCCATTTATACACCTCGATCATATCCCCCCTAATTCTACGTCTTTCGAGAGAGTGCAGATTCAGGGCCTTCAGTCTATCCTCATAGGGAAGATTTCTGATACATAGGATCATCTTTGTCATCCTCCTTTGTACGTTTTCCAGAGCATTTACATCCATTCTGTAATACGGTAACCAGAACTGAGCAGCATAGTCTAAATGAGGCCTAACCAAGGATATATAGAGTTGAAGAACAACCTGAGGACTTCTATTATTTATACTTCTAGATATGAAGCCAAGAATTCTGTTAGCTTTATTGCGAACACTAATGCACTGTTGTCTTGGTTTTAGGTTACTGCTAACCAGAACTCCTAAATCCTTTTCGCAATCGGTAGTATTAAGATCTACATTATTTAGTTTATATGTGGCATGGTTATTTAACTGTCCAACATTTAGAACTTTGCATTTGTCAATATTAAACTGCCTCTGCCACTTCTCCGACCATTGCGTCAGTCTATTCAAATCATCCTGGAGTGCTCTAATGTCCTCATTAGAATGAATTGGACGGCCTGTTTTGGTGTCATCAGCAAATTTGCTTATGTCGCTATTTATTCCCTCATCTATGTCGTTTATGTAAATTGTGAACAACAACGGGCCCAACACTGACCCCTGAGGAACACCGCTTGTGACGTGCCCCCATTCTGATTTCTCCCCATTTATGCAAACTCTCTGCTTTCTATTTGTCAGCCATGCCTCTACCCAGGAAAAAATTTCTCCTCCTATTCCGTGTGCCTTAAGTTTCATCAATAGCCTCTAGTGTGGAACTCTATCGAAATCCTTACTGAAGTCCATATACACAATATCTTATTCATTACCATGATCTACCTCCTCAAACACCTTAGTGAAAAAAGTTAGTAAATTCGTAAGACAGGAACGCCCCTTTGTAAAACCGTGTTGAGAATCATTAATCAATATGTGCCTGTCAAGATGGCTACGAATTGCTTCGGCAATTATTGATTCCATAAATTTTCCCACTATGGAGGTAAGGCTTATTGGTCTATAGTTCGAAGCCAAGGACCTGTCACCTGCCTTGTAAATAGGTATTACATTTGCCATTTTCCGTTTATCAAGCACTATGCCAGTTTGTAGTGATTTGTTAAAAAGATTAGCCAAAGGTATGGTAAGTTCCTCTTTACATTCCTTTAACACTCTTGCAAACAGTTCATCAGGACCTGGGGATTTGTTAGGTTTTAGTTTCTCTATTTGTCTGATGACCATGTCACTAGTTACCGCAATCGTACATAGTTTATTATCATCCTGTTCTACGTAATCTATTATTTCAGGAATATCGCTAGTATTTTCCTGGGTGAAAACTGAGAGGAAGTAGGTATTTAGAATTTCACACATATCCTTATCACTATCAGTGATCTGACCAGAGTTACTCTTAAGTGGGCTAATCTTGTCCCTAATCTTACTTCTGTATATCTGAAAGAACCCTTTCGGGATAGTCTTTGAAGCCCTTGCAACCTTAGCCTCATAATCCCTTTTTGCTTTTCTTATTCTTTTTTTTTATTTCTCTCTTTAATTGAATATATTGATTTCTTAACTGCCCATCCCCTCTTTTGATACGCCTATATATGCCTCTCTTTTGACCAATGAGATGTTTTAATCTATTGTTCATCCATTTGGGATCATTTTTGTTAGATCTAATTTCCCTACTCGGAACAAAAGTTGTCTGGGCAGCTAGAACTATGCTCTGAAAAAAACGTCATATTGGCAACCAAGATCACCTACCTGACCCGTAATCAGGACATCCCAATTTAGCCCACCAAGTAATTTTTCAGTCCCATGGAGTCGGCCAAGCGAAAATCTGGGACAGAGATTTGATTGCAGTTATCTGGGTAATTCCATGATATATTGAAACTAAGTGATTTTTGATCACTTTCCCCAAGCTCATCATTAACCTCAAGATTATTAATTAGTGAATCTTTGTTGGCAAGAACCAAGTCAAGCAGATTGTTTCCTCTAGTTGGTTCTGTCACAACCTGTTCTAAAAAGCAATCCAGAACCGTATCAAGAAAGTCACTAGACTCAAGATTTCCTGTCATATTGTTCCAATCAATTTGTCTAAAGTTAAAATCTCCCATTATCATTATCATATCTAGATGCCTTATGAGTTTCGTCCCATAACAGCTTACTGCACTCCCTATCAAGGTTTGGGTGCCTATAAATCACACCCAAAATTAATTTGTCACGTCCCTCGAGAAACTGTAGCCAAACCGATTCTGTGTTCGATGTTTCTAATCTTATATCATGTCTAAGACAACAATTTAAATTTTCTCTGACATACATCGCCACACCACCACCCTTCCTGTTGACCCTATCGGTGTGGAATAGTTTATAACCCTGTATGTTGCATTCAGAAGGAATTTCTCTATCTTTCAGGTTGAACCAGGTCTCTGTTATACCAATAATATCTATATTACCTACACTTGCAAGTAATTTTAGCTCATCTATCTTATTTCTTAGACTCCTACTATTTGTATAGAAAACCTTAAGGGAGCTAGTCACTCGTTGCCCTCTACTGTCTCTCTTTGTGTGTTGATCAATTGATTTGCCATTACTTTATTTTGAATATTGTCTTTTAAACATATCCCTGAGGTATCCCGGTAATAACTGCTGTGTTTAACCCTAATGCTGCAGCCTGATTGTTTCCCACAAACACCCATACCTCTGTAATCTATCAGTTTAAATTCCTAGACAAGTCATCAATTACCCTCTCAATTGAATTGGCTAATGCAACCACTCCATCCCCAGAGAGATGAACCCCATCCCTTACATACATATCACGTTTGCCAAAGAAAAGGTCCCAGTTATCAATGAATGGGATTGCAAGTTCCTTGCAGTACCTGTCTAGACAGCAATTTATACAATTTGCCCTAGACATTCATTTATTGCCCACTCCCTTTCTAGGCAAGATGCTACATATGACTGGGATCCCTCCCTTAGACCTAACTACTTCTATGGCTGACCTATACTTATCCAGCAGCTCCTCTCTCCTGCCCTTCCCAATGTCATTACCCCCAGCACTAAGACAGATAATGGGCTTGTTCCCATTACCTGCCATAATATTATCCAACCTGCTGACTATGTCGCCAACACCAGCTCCAGGAAGACACACTCTCTGTCTGACCTTTCTGTCTCTGTTTCAAAATGCACGGTCCATATATCTTACCTGAGAATCGCCTACTGGTCGTGGACCGGGCCGCGGGGGCGTTGATCCCCGGAATAACCTCCAGGTAACCTCCAGGTACTATTAAAATATTCTTACCTTGATTAGCAGGGGAATCAGTGGTACCTTCAAGCTCACTAACCACTGAAGTACACTCGTCTTGGAGAACAGAGAATCGATTTCCTACCTTCACATCTTCTCTATTAACTCTCATCTTCCTTCTTCCTGAACTGTGAACCACTTGCCACTTAATTAAAGCGGCTGCCACTCTCACTGCTGGTGACCATTCCTTCCTTACCAGCTAAATCCTTCTCACACTCGCTCCCAAACTCATCTATGCGAAGCTTCAACTTCCTATTTTCCTCCTGAAGAAGTAGAATCTCCTTCTTCAACACTTGAACCTGAGATTCTAAAACACTACAACAAGCCATGGTGCTTGGTAACAGCCCACGCTAACTCCCAAGAGCTTGGCAGGTATGACCGCACTTGACCACTGACCATGTATTTTTTGGAACCATCGAAGCTCTCTACATGTTCTTCTCTCGTACATCATAGCACTGGAAAAAAAAAATAAAAAGAACATGTGCCTGTGGTTGTTAAGTCGGAGTCCAAAACCAGGTGGAGTGCAAGGACAGAAGCAGTGAAATCTGTCAACAAGTACCTTGAGAAGATACTTCAAGTTCTCCAGGATATGACAGACAATGAAAACGAGACCAGTGAAACAAGAAGTGATGCAAGGCAGCTGCATAACCATATGTTGAGATATGATTTTCTGAATTTGCTAGGATTTTGGAAAGAAGTACTCATTTGCATAGACCATATTCAGAAGAGGCTGTAGAATCCTACCACGAACTTCCACGATGCTGCCCTGGATTTGAAAGGCATCCGAGATCATTTTGATGATGAAAAAGAAGTGTTGGTCAGTGAGTCACTCGAAGAAGGATTTGGTCTCTGTGAAGACTGGAATAATGAAATTAAAAGCCGTCAGAGACGTAAGAAACTAATGGCTGATGAGAACTCAAGAGACGCTGGGTTAACAGCTAAGGAGAAAATGGAAAGAATCATAAAGAGAACACTCAACCGTCTTCACAGAGAAGTTGAGGAAAGGTTCGCTCGTTTGCACGACACTGACGCCAAGTTTGGGTTCCTTCTCGATGTACAGGGACTGTGTTACGGCGCCGACAGTAATGATCGAAATTATGGGCTCTGATGTTGACGGACAGGAGCTATATGAAGAAATTTTAGATTGCAGAATATTGCTGCCAAGTCGGGCCAACATGAAAATATCAAGACCTGAAGAGCTTCTCGAATTTATTGTTCAGTATGGAGATAAGAGCGTCTTCCCCAGTCGTCGTATTGCTAATCAGATATTGCTAACCATCACAGTTTACATCGCCAGGTGTGAGAGATCATTCAGCAAGTTCAAACTAATATTTTAGTATTTGAGAGCCTCCATGGATCAAGGCAGACTCTGTCATATTGCTCTACTGAATGTAGAAAGAGAAGAAACTTAAAAAAAAAAATGAATTTGGGCACATCATAGACCGATCTGCATCAGTAAAAACAAGGAAGGTGCAGTTGTAATTTTCATGTAATTCAAAATTTGTTAATTAAAAGATTAACGAGCTGTGACTTGAGCTTATTTTATGGTAAAGTTATATAAAAGATGGGTGTCAGATGTTTGCCATAGGCGCTATTGCCACCACTTATTCCATTCCCATAAAGGAAATTCCTAACCACAATCCTGAAAGAAGCCTTCCTACCTTGATCTGAGAGAGAGAGAGAGAGAGAGAGAGAGAGAGAGAGAGAGAGGGAGACTACAAATACCACTAACTTACCTCTAATAATAAAAATCATGAGAGACAAGGAGAGAGAGGAGCCATTAAACTACAGATAAATCTCCCTGACAAGCATCACATGCGAGGTAGTGGAAAAACTTAAGAAGATTAGTGGATCACCTTGAGAACACTTCATGACGATGCACCAACACGGCTCAGTCAGTATACATCATGCCTCACTAACCAGAGAGAGACTTACCACAAGCTCACTAAAATGTAACAACAGAGACACGGGCAGGAACACTGCAGTTTCCTACTTCGTAAAAAGACCATCGACACTCTGTGGTTTAGAAAAGTTTTATACACAGGAGAGTCGTAGGTTGGACTGATGGGTAGGGCATTTAACATGGTTTAAGACATATTTGATTGGTAGAACAACAGTCCTGTTGAGAGACAAGCTGTTTCCTCCAAGGGAGGTGTTCCAGGTTCACTGATGTCTGTTGTCAGTGTTGTCATTCTATTTCTGTTGTCAATGTTGTCACTCTTATTTTGTTGTCAGTGTTATCATTCTTATTTAGGTTGTCAGTGTTGTCACTCTTATTCTATCGTCATAATTCTCACTCTTGTTCTGTTGGTTCACAAACATCTCTTGTCACTCCTCTTGCGTTGGTTCGGTGATTTTATCACTGTTGGTCTCCTGGAGTCGTTGTTCCAGAGCCTCTCTTGCTTCTCTCCAGATTCTAGATACACTTATATTTTCGTGTTTGGATATCGCCAAGTTTCTTTTGGTTGTTCGTAAGAGCTGTGTTAGTTTTATGACTATTTTCAGTTCTATGTGCAGTGGGACGGTCCCTCCCCCCATAACATTTTCGGTGGAGTAGATTTTAAAGCAAACGAGTTCTTCTTCGAAAATGGTTCTTGTACTTTGATGTGGACAAAAAAAATTGCTATATTTTTTTACGAAACACGACAGTGAATATAGTTCTCGTGCTTGTCTTTTCTGTAACCCTAACTGTGAGTTGCAAGGTCAGAGCGGGGTGATTAAGGCTACAGGTCATTAATGACGAGGGTCATTAAGGCTGCGCGTCACCCGTACACCACCGGTCATGAATACATCAATACCTAAAATAGGGATTAAATAAAATCCCAGCGTATATACATTGACACATATGTAGCTCATGGTCTACATACTGTATCGCTTGGCCTGCGTGTTGTTCCTTACTGCTGGGTGACTTAATGACCTTCGTCTAGTAGATACATAGGCTATAAACCCCATTAACCAACTAGACGTCTTAAAGTCACAGTTAGATGCGGCTAAGATACTACTGGACGCCATCTAGTGACGGTGTGAGAATGGAAGGAAATTCGTCCCTCCTGACTAAACCTAGTGGTCCTTCCTGGTAACTCTTTGCCAGTCAGTGCTCTCACAGCTGTATATCACTTCTTCACCATCAGTGAAAACTGGATTAATCCCTAAAGTAGGGACTAATTTAAATTCAGTATATACAGAGATATGACACCTCACAATGTGTGTGTGTGTGTGTGTGTGTGTGTGTGTGTGTGTGTGTGTGTGTGTGTGTGTGTGTGTGTGTGTGTGTGTGTGTGTGTGTGTGTGTGTCTGAGTGTGTGTGTGTACTCACCTAGTTGTACTCACCTAGTTGAGGTTGCAGGAATCGAGTCCAAGCTCCTGGCCCCGCCTCTTCACTGGTCGCTACTAGGTCACTCTCCATGAACCGTGAGCTTTATCATACCTCTGCTTAAAGCTATGTATGGATCCTGCCTCCACTACATCGCTTCCCAAACTATTCCACTTCCTGACTACTCTGTGGCTGAAGAAATACCTCCTAACATCTCTGTGATTCATCTGTGTCTTCAACTTCCAACTGTGTCCCCTTGTTGCTGTGTCCCATCTCTAGAGCATCCTGTCTTTGTTCACCTTGTCAATTCTTCTCAGTATTTTGTATGTCGTTATCATGTCCCCCCTATCTCTCCTGTCCTCCAGTGTCGTCAGGTCGATTTTCCTTAACCTCTCCTCGTAGGACATACCCCATAGCTCTGGGACTAGTCTTGTTGCAAACCTTTGCATTTTCTCTAGTTTCTTTACGAGCTTGGCTAGGTGTGGGTTCCAAACTGGTGCCGCACACTCAAATATGGGCTTAACATATACGGTGTACAGGGTCCTGAACGATTCCTTATTACGATGTCGGAATGCTGTTCTGAGGTTTGCTAGGCACCCATATGCTGCAGCAGTTATTTGGTTGATGTGTGCCTCAGTTGATGTGTGCCTGGTGTTATACTCACCCCAAGATCTTTTTCCTTGAGTGGGGTTTGTAGTCTCTGGCCCCCTAGACTGTACTCCGTCTGCGGTCTTTTTTGCCTTTCCCAATCTTCATAACTTTGCACTTGGTGGGGTTGAACTCCAGGAGCCAATTGCTGGACCAGGTCTGCAGCCTGTCCAGATCCCTTTGTAGTTCTGCCTGGT
>NC_091297.1:6388534-6453534 GCF_038502225.1 Cherax quadricarinatus
GGGCTGCGGCTCGTACGTTGGACTGCGTGCGGCCAGCAGTAACAGCCTAGTTGATCAGGCCCTGATCCATCAGGAGGCCTGGTCATGGACCGGGCCGCGGGGGCGTTGATCCCCGGAATAACCTCCAGGTAACCTCCAGGTAACCTTGTTAATATCTCTAGTAAGGCTGATGCATGCAGGGGATGAGATGAAAAGCTGTAAGCCTTCTCCCTGAAAGCTGGCTGCCTTGGATCAAAGTCTAGCGCAAGCTGGACTCCAAGGTATTGGTCCAGTGTGGGTAGATTGGTAAAGCACTCCGTACCTCGTTCCAAGGTTCGTAGGTTCGAGTCTCCTTCAGCCAGAGATCAGTGTTTGTGCATATTTCGCCTGTTGTTTGTGTATATTTCGCCTGTTGTGTATATTTCGTGGGCATGGCCCTCCCGGGCCATGCCCACGAGGGAGAGAGGAGTGGACACTTCTTGACTGAGTGAAATGTGTCCCCAGAGTGAGAGCGAGTGGGACCAGCGTCCCACTGATCTGGGCAGGCCTAGAGAGGGCAGCACCTGAGTGCCGCGAAATATGAACTAAGCTGGCAGACAGCATAGGCTGTCTGTGCAGACAGTACAGGCTGTCTACACTTCTAGGTCTCCCTATAGCTGATGGCTCCACCCCCTTCAGTTTCAGAGTATGGCAAGTAGGTGTCTGCCAATGTGGCAGCACAGGTGTAGTCCTAGGCAATCTGCTTACCATCCTCCCAGGGTAGCATAGTGACTCCATCAGGACGTTTTTGACTTCTGCCAGACCTCTGTACTTGGGGCTCCTGCTGAGCTTGGCAACGGGCTGTGGCGAGGCTTCTCTTTATGATGTCATTGACTTCCTCATGTCTAGCTTACTTATCTTCTGATGTGTGACACACAAGACCATGAAGTCCAAATTGATCAGCTGTCCCCCTAACGCAAATACACCTATGTTCGGTGAGTATGGGGGTGGTTAGGCGAATGGTCTGTGGGTCAAGTTGAGTGCTCAAGGAGGAATTGGGAACAGCTGAAAGGAAATCTCCTGAGTGTGGTGTCTTTACCACTAGGAGACGAGCTTTGTGCTTTCCTGAAGCGTTGGTGAACATTGTGTTGGCAATTTTTTCCATTATCGGTTTGTCCAAGTGGGACTGTTTGTGCTCTTTGGGAGGAAATGGTCTACTTGAGGGACCTACAAGGGTGTCCCACAGCATGGCTGCTTCGATGAACCTGGGGCCTTGGCTCCTGCCACACCTCTCAAGCATTCAGGGACAATCTCCTTGACTGGTCCACTGGAAGCCAAACACGAGGACAGAAATGCAGGTAAAGCTACCTGGGTTGCCTTGCGCACCCCTATACCTCCCAGTCGCACTGGAAGAGTTGCCTGATCCCATTGCTGGTCTTCCAGTGACAGATTCAGTGCCTTCTTAAAAATTCATCTCAGGAGTGAGTCATAGCCGTTGAGTGTTGAGTTGTCAAAAGAGGGTGCACACCTCAGGAAGTGAGTTTTGGCAGAGTAAGATACCTTGTGAGGAGATACAAGGAATTGTGATCATCAAGATCCCTTATTCTCTCCTCCATTCTCTTCAGGTCATTCAGTTTGTCCTTGAGGACTATGTCCATGGCCTGATGGCCCAGCGGTGTTCCCAAGACGGTGCTCTTGGATGAAGTGGCAGCAGAGGCTTCAGGAAGGATTATTAACACAGCTCTAATTATTTCCTGGTTAGTTTTGATGATTTCACACTTGGAGGGATTGAGGATGAGTCCCAAGTCTTCTCCCTGTGTCTTCATCAGTTGTAGCTCCTCTAGCAGAGACTCTTCTGTACCTGCCAGAGTGCCATCGTCCAGGCACCAGATGTTGAGCTCGGTGCACAAACGTACCGAATAGGTAAAATTGGTTAATTAGCATGAACTTCCCACTACCCAAATGTCTTCCCTCCCCACTACTCACACCCCATCCCTACCCACATCCTATCCCTCTCCACCACCCACACCTTATCCCTCCCCACCATCTACACCCTATCCCTCCCTACCACCTACACCCCACCCCTCCTCACCACCCAACACATCCTCCCTCCCCACCACCCAACACATCCTCCCTCCCCACCACCCAACACACCCTCCCTCCCCACCACCCAACACACCCTCCCTCCCCACCACCCACACCCCCTCCCCACCGCCTACACCTGGAGGTTACCTGGAGGTTATTCTGGGGATCAACGCCCCCGCGGCCCGGTCCATGACCAGGCCTCCCGATGGATCAGGGCCTGATCAACTAGGCTGTTACTGCTGGCCACACGCAGTCCAACGTACGAGCCACAGCCCGGCTGATCCGGCACTGACTTTAGGTATCTGTCCAGCTCTCTCTTGAAGGCAGCCAGGGGTTTATTGGCAATTCCCCTAATGCTTGATGGGAGGCTGTTGAACAGTTTTGGGCCCCGGACACTTATGGTGTTTTCCCTTAGTGTACCAATGGCGCCCCTACTTTTTATTGGGGGCATTTTGCATCGCCTGCCCAGTCTTTTACTTTCGTAGGGAGTGATTTCTGTGTGCAGATTTGGGACCATTCCTTCCAAGATTTTCCAAGTGTAGATTATGATATATCTCTCCCTCCTGCGTTCCAACGAGTACAAGTCAAGTGATTCCAAGCGTTCCCAGTAGTTAAGGTGCTTGACAGAACTTATACGTGCAGTAAAGGATCTCTGTACACTCTCTAGATCTGCGATTTCACCTGCTTTGAATGGAGATGTTAATGTACAGCAGTATTCCAGCCTAGAGAGAACAAGTGATTTGAAAAGGATCATCATGGGCTTGGCATCTCTCGTTTTGAAAGTTCTCATTATCCATCCTATCATTTTCTTTGCACGTGCGATCGTGGCACTGTTGTGATCCTTGAAAGTGAGATCCTCAGACATTACTACTCCCAGGTCCCTTACATTATTTTTCCGCTCTATTGTATGGCCGGAGTCAGTAGTATACTCTGTTCTAGTTATTATCTCCTCCAGTTTTCCATAACGGAGTAGTTGGAATTTGTCCTCATTGAACATCATATTGTTTACCGTTGCCCACTGGAAAACTTTGTTTATATCTTCTTGGAGGTTAACCGCGTCCTCAGCAGATGACAGCCTCATGCAGATCCTAGTATCATCCTAGTATCATCCTAGTATCATCACCCTCCTCACTACCCACCCTCCCCCACCACCCACACCCCTTCCCCACCACCCACACCCCTCCCTCCTCACAACCCTCCCTCCCTCCTCACCACCCACTCCCCCTCCCCACCACCCACACCCCCTCCCTCCTCACCACCCACCCTCCCTCCCCACCACCCACACCACCTCTCTCTCCACCCCTCCGTTTCCTGTGTCAGTCAGTGTGGTTCTGGCGTCACTCAACACCACTCACAATCCTTCACTCACTCATACTTTATAAGCCTCCTCCCTCTCTTCCCCCTCCCTCTCTTCCCCCTCCCTCTCTTCCCCTCCCTCTCTTCTCCCTCCCTCTCTTCCCCTCCCTTCTTCCCTTCCACTTTCCCTCCTCCTTCCCTCCACTCCCTTCACCCTCCCTAATTCCCCCTTATCTCATTCATTCCAAGAGATAGTAACTCCAGCTCTGCTGGAAGATTCCTGAAGGATACCTCAATGTTGTTTTTGAGGATCGTCGCCCCCGCGTCCCCTTCTTAGGCAAGGCCTCCTGGAGATTAGGGTCTGATCAAAAGGGCTCTTACAGCTGGCCGCACTTAGTCCATCGTTAGAATCGCAACTTGGCTGGTCAGGAACTGATTTTGGGAACTTGCTCAGTTCCGTCATGAAGACAGCCAGATGATTGTTAGTAATTCCTCCCTTATGAATGGAGGGATGGTACTGGAGAGTCGGGGACCTCTGACACTCGTCGAGTTTTAGTTGAACTTTGCACTGTCAGTCTCATGTTACACGGAATGATTTCAGTGTCCAGGCTTGGAACCAGTTCCTACAGGATTTTTAAGGCGCAAATTATTACGTACTTTTCTCGCCTGTATTCCAAGGAATACAACTGAAGGGAATTCAAATACTCCCAGTAGCTCAGATGCATTCCAGCACAGCACTCTCGCCTGCCTTGATGGAAGCCGTTAGTACAGAGCAGTTCTAGCTTGGAGAGAACAAGTGACTTAAAGATTAGCATCATTAACTCGATGTCTTTTGTACTGAAGGTTCTAATTATCCAACCAATCATTTTTTTTTTTGCTGCAGCAATAACAATATTGGTTATGAAAACCGACAAGTTGAAGAATTGAGACACTTATGCAACACATGGGAATCTTGTCGGTTTTCATAACCATTCATCACATCTGTCAGACACTGCAACATCATGGGGTCTTGGTACAAAGACTTCAACGCTTGCCCAACCTTTGGACGACGACCTACTTACACTAGTGGCAGGTCCCACTGTGATCCCGCCTCCTCCTGCTTCAACTCATCTCACCGCAGTATATAAGCCACCTCTCTGGCCCTATGCTGCACTTCCTACAAGAGTGATGGACTGAACACATCGATTCCAGGTTGAGGGACTGATTATCTCAAACTTCTACTCTCCTTACCCACTTCTACTTTGTATTGGACTGATGAAGCCACTGTGTGGCGAAACGTTTCTTCAATAAAGATTCCCATGTGTTGCATAAGTGTCTCAATTCTTCAATAACAATATTGTTGTAATTCTTTGATTTGCAATCTCTCGACATCATCACTCCTGATTCTCACACATGGGACTGTCGCTCTGTTGAATGATTTGTGTTCGTCTTGTACTCAATTACAGTCTTTATTTCTTACATTCTTACATAGTGAAACAATCAAAACTTGACCTTAGGGCCTTGAAAAATTTAGACACATGTGCAACATCTGGGTATCTTTATTGAAGACATATCGTCAGTCAGTGGCTTTATCAATGTAAATTCTAGGACATGATTAGAAGACAGTAGAACTATATACAGAAGATGAGGTAATCAGTCCCTCAGCCTTGAAGTTGGTGTTAAGAGCACCGTGGTGGTGGAGATTCTGGACCACAGGCAAGAACATAAGAACAAAAGAACGAAGGAACACTGCAGAAGGCCTAGTGGCCCATGCGAGGCAGGTCCAAGTCTCCTACCGGCTTAAGCCAATGCACCCAACCTAGTCAGGTCAGGTCACATTGACTTAAGGGAGGAACACGGCAACCGACCTGGTAGCACAAGCTATCAGGTCCAACTCACACCCACCCACATCCACTCATGTATTTATCCAACCTATTTTTAAAGCTACACAACGTTCTGGCCTCTATAACTGTACTCGGGAGTTTGTTCCACTCATCCACAACTCTATTACCAAACCAGTACTTTCCTATATCCTTCCTGAATCTGAATTTTTCCAACTTAAAACCATTACTGCGAGTCCTGTCTAGGCTAGATATTTTCAGCACACTATTTACATCCCCTTTATTTATTCCTGTCTTCCATTTATACACCTCAATCATATCCCCCCTAATTCTACGTCTTTCTAGAGAGTGCAGATTCAGGGCCCTTAGTCTATCCTCATAGGGAAGGTTTCTGATATATGGGATCAACTTTGTCATCCTCCTTTGTACATTTTCCAGAGAATTTATATCCATCCTGTAATACGGTGACCAAAACTGTGCAGCATAATCTAAATGAGGCCTAACCAAGGATGTATAGAGTTGAAGAAGGCTGCTGCTTGTCTGTGGTCCAGAATCTCCACCACCACGGTGCTCTTAACACCAACTTCAAGGCTGAGGGACTGTTTACCTCATCTTTTGTATATAGTTCTACTGTCTTCTAGTCATGTCCCAGAATTTATATTGATAAAGCCACTGAATAGCGAAACGTCTACAGTAAAGATACCCAGATGTTGTACATGTGTCTAAATTTTTCAACCTGTCGGTATTGTATACCTTTCACGTAAAAATTTGACCTTGCAAAATATCACATTGTTGTCTGAGGACCATTGAAAAACTATTTACATCCGCCCGAAGATTCACTGTGTCTCTGACTGATGACACTCTCATCAAGAATATTATATCATCAGCAAAGGATGTTATCAGATGTTATCACTACGACAGTATTTAGCTTGTCTTCCAGAGCAAACAGGCCTGAATCGTAATGGTCTAGCAACTGTGAAAAGCAGGAGCAACCAGCTGTTCTGAAGTGTGCAAGTGTTGGTGCTGTTATTCCATGTGATTGGCAAGCTTGCTTCCTGGTACCCCTTCAAAGATTTTGATATTATGTGAAGTTAGCACTCCTCGTCTATAGTTTTTTTTTTTTTAAATTGCTTTACTGTATCCTTTTTGAAGTTGTGCAGTATTAATGGTTTTCAGTGGTTGTGGGATGACACTTCTGTCGTGGCTTCTTTATAAACATAAAATTCTTAAGGCCCAAGATAGTGGTTTTATTCCATTTTTGAGGAATATGGAATTCCATGAGTCTGGGCCTGGAACAGAATGCACAGGCATGCTGTTAATGGGATGAATGGTTTGAAAAACCGACAAGTTGAAGATTGAGACACTTATGCAGCATATGGCTGTTGATGGCTTTTTCAAAGACAACTGGGGGGATGACTACTTCAGAAATTGTGGAGATGTTGGCAGTGTTTTGAGACTCATTTATGAAAAACTCGTTTGGCTCTTCAATCAGTAGAGTGAAGAGTGGTTCACTGAACAAAGGGTGGTACTGTGACTTCAGTATTTCACCCATGTTGATAAATTAGACACATATGCAACTCTTGGGTATCTTTATCGAGGAAACGTTTCGCCACACAGTGGCTTCATCAGTCCATACGTAGGAGAAACTTGAAGAACAGGAGGAGAATGAGGTAACCAGTCCCTCAACCTTGAGTCGATGTGTTCAGTCCATCAATCTTGAATAGAATACGGCATATCAGCGGAGAAGCAGCTTATAAACCGTATGGCACGAGAGGTGCAGCAGTCATAGGTCGTGTCACATTTGTTCAAATATGAGGGTCATCTTATGAATCAGTATATTAACATTAAGAGGGACATTAAAAAGGGGATAAGAAAAGCTAAAAGGGACTATGAAATTAAAGTTGCTAGGGATTCTAAAACTAACCCAAAAAGTTTTTTCCAGGTATATAGAACAAAAGTCAGAGATAAGATAGGTCCCCTTAAAAATAACTATGGGCATCTTACTGACAAAGAGAATGAAATGTGCTCGATTTTAAATAATTATTTTCTCTCGGTTTTTACATAGGAAGACACTAATAATATTCCGGTAATTAATTTTTATAGTGGGCCAGAAGAAGATAAATTATGTAACATCACAGTCACTAGTGAAATGGTTGTGAAGCAGATAGACCGACTGAAGCAAAATAAGTCACCGGGTCCTGATGAGGTTTTTTCAAGGGTTCTAAAGGAATGCAAAATGGAAGTCTGTGAACCATTAACTAATATTTTTAATTTATCTCTTCAAACAGGTGTAGTGTCTGATAAATTATGTAACATCACAGTCACTAGTGAAATGGTTGTGAAGCAGATAGACCGACTGAAGCAAAATAAGTCACCGGGTCCTGATGAGGTTTTTTCAAGGGTTCTAAAGGAATGCAAAATGGAAGTCTGTGAACCATTAACTAATATTTTTAATTTATCTCTTCAAACAGGTGTAGTGTCTGATATGTGGAAGATGGCTAATGTAATTCCTATTTTTAAAACAGGGGACAAGTCGTTACCGTCAAATTACCGCCCAATAAGCCTGACCTCAATTGTAGGCAAATTACTAGAGTCAATTATAGCGGAGATTATAAGAAGCCATCTCGATAAGCATAGCTTGATTAATGATACTCAGCATGGATTCACAAGAGGCCGGTCTTGTCTAACTAATTTATTAACTTTCTTCAGTAAAGCTTTTGAAGCTGTTGACCACGATAAAGAATTTGATATTGTTTACTTAGATTTTAGTAAGGCATTTGATAGAGTTCCGCACCAAAGACTGTTGAAGAAAGTAGCAGCTCATGGCATTGGGGGAAGGGTGCTCTCGTGGATCGAATCATGGCTCACAGACAGGAAGCAGAGAGTGTCCATAAATGGGGTTAAATCCGAGTGGGGATCAGTAACAAGTGGCGTTCCACAGGGATCAGTCTTGGGCCCGTTGTTGTTTATAATATATATCAATGATCTTGATGAAGGAATCACTAGTGATATGAGCAAATTCGCCGATGACACGAAGATAGGTAGGACAATTGATTCAAACGTAGATGTTAGGGAACTTCAGGAGGATTTAGACAAACTCTACTCTTGGTCAGAAAAGTGGCAGATGCAGTTCAATGTAGATAAATGCAAGGTTCTGAAGCTCGGGAGTGTCCATAACCCTAGCACTTATAAGTTAAATAATGTAGAACTTAGCCATACAGATTGCGAGAAGGACTTGGGGGTTATGGTAAGCAGCAACCTTAAACCAAGACAGCAATGCCTAAGCGTACGTAATAAGACAAATAGATTACTGGGATTTATATCAAGAAGTGTAAGCAACAGAAGTCCAGAGGTCATGGAAATAAATGGTATAAAATACCGACACAATGGAAATATAAACACAAATGCAGTATAATGTGATCCTTTATTGACAACGTTTCACCCACACAGTGGGCTTTTTCAAGTCACACACGGATCTACCTGGGGTTGGAAGGTACGAGAGTATTTATAGTCATGTTCAGAATGTAGAGGTCAGGTGGAGAATGCTGCATCTGATGATCTACCGGGTGGGGTTATAGAGTCATGGGTAGCTTGGCAGGGGTATTGGACAAGTTGTAGACCTTCTGCAGTGTTCTATGTTCTTATGTGGGATAGCGATGAAGAAGTTTCTTGGCGAGTGGTTCAGCTATGTTATAGAAGCCATTGTTCTGGTTGAAATTGTTGGTTATAGAGATAAGCGATGATTCCAGGATTCTTCTGTATTGAGTGTTGTCTTCGTTGGCTCTAAGTCTTGAGTTTCTGTAGTTAATTAAATGGTTGTGTGAATTGCGATGTTGTACACAGGCATTCCTTGTATCGTCAGTCCTGCTTGCATATTGGTGTTCTGAAATGCGTGTTTGGAGGTCTCTTGATGTTTCGCCTACATATAATTTGTTGCAGTCATTACAAGGGATTATGTATACCCCTGCAGAGGATGGAGGCTTGTCCTGTCTACTACTGGTGATGTCCTTGATGGTCGTGGTTGTGGAGGTAGATACTTGGAATGATGTTTTGGCAAAGATGTTGGAAACATGTTTGGCAATGGAGTTGTTGGGGAGGACTATGTATCTCTTCTCGGCAGTGTCTTCTCTGGGTGTGTTGAAAATGTTTAATGCCCGCCGTCTGCAGTCTCTGAAGAATGACTAAAATGATTTACTGTGTAAGGAACCTCCCGTATGAAGATAGACTTAAAGCCTTAAATCTCCACCCTCTGGAGAGGCGTAGAATGAGGGGAGATATCATTGAAGTGTATAAGTGGATGACGGGCATAAACAAGGGAGACATTAGTAAAGTACTGAGGGTGTCGAACCAGGTAAGAACCAGGAATAATGGATTTAAGTTGGATAAATTTAGATTTAGAAAGGACATAGGTAAGTACTGGTTTTCTAACAGAGTTGTAGATGCATGGAACAGTCTTCCCAGTGGGGTGATAGAGGCTAGGACCTTGGGTAGCTTTAAGAAGAGACTGTTAGGTAAGACACATATGCAACGGTTAGGTATGTAAAGTAAAAGGACACAAGTGCAACTAATGTGACATTTATTGTGGCAACGTTTCGCTCTCCAGGAGCTTTATCAAGCCATTACAAACAATACATGGACACAGAGGGTATATAAAGGCTCAGAGTGAGGTGAATACTAGTGAGGTACCATTTCGATGTTCACTAGTGGTAGTAGTAGTAGTAGTAGTAGTGGTAGTGACAAAAGTAATACAATATGGTAGAGCAATTAATTCGTACATGAGTAAAAGGATATAAAAGCTATTACTTGGGTAACATAAAAATAGGTTGGACAAATATAAACTGGAATGAGGCAGCTTGTTTCAGTGTTCACTCTCTGTGCTTTGTGTAGTATAACAGGAGAGACTATGTGATGGCAGGGTTTACTGTTTTCAGGAGGATTCTTGCTAAGACTTCGGAGATGGTGAAGCTGCCGTTGTTTTGTTTAATTGTATTCGAAACAGCGATCAGTGCTGATTCGAGGCACTTGCGTCTGTGGAAATTAGTTTCTTTGATCACTAATTGGGCGTCTCTGAATTTCATGAGATGATTGGTGGAATTTCGGTGTTGTACACAGGCGTTGTTCAGGTTATCGTTCCTACATGCGTAAATGTGTTCATTGAGGCGGGTGTCGAGGTTTCTGGCTGTTTCACCTACGTAAATCTTGTCGCAGCCTCCACAGGGTATAGTGTAAACTCCTGCATTGACTGGTTCGTGGTGCTTGGATTTTGTCCTGGTTATATCCTTTATTGAAGTGCTAGAAGCGATGGCGACTCTGGTGTTAGCTTGTGAAAGTGCTTTTGAGACGTTCAGTGCAACCTGACTGTTGGGAAGAATTATAACTTTGCTGGGAGTGGTGTTGATGCGTGGAGAATTTATGATCTGAAGAGCTCTTTTCTTGCAGTCTTTGATGAAAAAAGAAGGAAAATGTAACTCTGTGAATGTTTGGTGAATGTATGTACACTCCTCGTCAAGAAACTCAGGACTACAAATTCGGTATGCTCTTAGGAAAAACCCGATGATGATGCCTCTTTTGGTCTTGGTATCTTGACTGGAATAGAAGTGTGTGAGATCATTTTTATTGGTGGGTTTCCGATAAACTTGAAATCTTAGGTTGTTGTCTACTTTGTGAATGAGGACGTCGAGGAAAGGTAGCTTGTCATTGGACTCTTCTTCTAGTGTAAACTGGATCGCCGGTTCAACTGCGTTGAGCCTTGCCTGAAGATCCCGTACATCAAAACGTTTTGGAGTTATTACGAGGACATCGTCCACGTAACGTAACCAAGTGACGCTTGAAGGGATGATGTTGGCGAAGTGTTCGGACTCTAGGTGTTCCATGTATAAGTTGGCTAGGACGGCACTGATGGGGGACCCCATTGCCATGCCGTGGGTTTGTTTGTAGAGCTTGTTATTGAAAGAAAAACAGTTGAAATTAACACAGAGTTCAATTAAGTCAACAAAATCTCCGGGAGGTAGAGGAAGATTAAGGTCCTGATTGACTTTACGTCGTAGAACCTCGATGGCGATTTTGGTAGGTACTTTTGTGAAGAGGGAAGTCACATCCAAACTGCTTAGTTTCTTGTTACGGATGGAGAGGTTACGGATGCGGTTGAGAAGGTCACCTGAGTGTTTAAGATGAGCGGGGCTGATGGTCCCCAGAAGGCAGGAAAGATGTTTGGCAAGAACTCCGGCTAGTTTGTGTGGAGCACTGCCTATTCCTGACGTGATTGGTCTGAGAGGAATATTGTGTTTATGGGTCTTGGGTAAACCATACATGTGTGCTGGTTTAGGGTTGCTTGGTAACAAGTACAGAAGTTTCTTCCCTTCTCTAGTGCGTTTGAGTATTTGTCTGGTTTTGTATAGAAAATCTTTGGTGAGCGTCTCCCACTGTTGAGTGCTGATGGGTTCGTATGTAGATTGATCATTCAAAAGGTCCATCATTTTAGTGTTGTAGTCACTGGTGTTGAACCTTCTACTTCTAATCTTCCTAGACGATACATCACTGCCCTTAAGAACCTAGCCAACGACCCCAACATTATCGTCACCACCGCCGACAAAGGAGGTGGAGTCGTCATCCTCAACACCAGTGACTACAACACTAAAATGATGGACCTTTTGAATGATCAATCTACATACGAACCCATCAGCACTCAACAGTGGGAGACGCTCACCAAAGATTTTCTGTACAAAACCAGACAAATACTCAAACGCACTAGAGAAGGGAAGAAACTTCTGTACTTGTTACCAAGCAACCCTAAACCAGCACACATGTATGGTTTACCCAAGACCCATAAACACAATATTCCACTCAGACCAATCACGTCAGGAATAGGCAGTGCTCCACACAAACTAGCCGGAGTTCTTGCCAAACATCTTTCCTGCCTTCTGGGGACCATAAGCCAAGCTCATCTTAACACTCAGGCGACCTTCTCAACCGCATCCGTAACCTCTCCATTCGTAACAAGAAACTAAGCAGTTTGGATGTGACTTCCCTCTTCACAAAAGTACCTACCAAAAAAGCCATCGAGGTTCTACGACGTAAAGTAAAATCAGGACCTTAATCTTCCTCTACCTCCCGGAGATTTTGTTGACTTAATTGAACTCTGTGTTAATTTCAACTGTTATTCTTTCAATAACAAGCTCTACAAACAAACCTACGGCATGGGAATGGGGTCCCCCATAAGTGCCGTCCTAGCCAACTTATACATGAAACTCCTAGAGCCCGAACACTTCGCCAACATCATCCCTTCAAGCGTCACTTGGTTACGTTACGTGGACGATGTCCTCGTAATAACTCCAAAACGTTTTGATGTATGGGATCTTCAGGCAAGGCTCAACGCAGTTGAACCGGCGATCCAGTTTACACTAGAAGAAGAGTCCAATGACAAGCTACCTTTCCTCGACGTCCTCATTCACAAAGTAGACAACAACCTAAGATTTCAAGTTTATTGGAAACCCACCAATAAAAATGATCTCACACACTTCTATTCCAGTCAAGATACCAAGACCAAAAGAGGCATCATCATCGGGTTTTTCCTAAGAGCATACCGAATTTGTAGTCCTGAGTTTCTTGACGAGGAATGTACATACATTCACCAAACATTCACTGAGTTACATTTTCCTCCTTTTTTAATCAAAGACTGCAAGAAAAGAGCTCTTCAGATCCTAAAATTCTCCACGCATCAACACCACTCCCAGCAAAGTTATAATTCTTCCCAACAGCCAGGTTGGAATGAACGTCTCAAAAGTACTTTCACAAGCTAACACCAGAGTCGCCATCGCTTCTAGCACTTCAATAAAGGATATAACCAGGACAAAATCCAAGCACCACGAACCAGTCAATGCAGTTTACACTATACCCTGTGGAGGCTGTGACAAGATTTACGTAGGTGAAACAGCCAGAAACCTCGACACCCGCCTCAGTGAACACATTTACGCATGTAGGAACGATAACTTGAACAACGCCTGTGTACAACACCGAAATTCCACCAGTCATCTCATGAAATTCAGAGACGCCCAATTAGTGATCAATGAAACTAATTTCCGCAGACGCAAGTGCCTCGAATCAGCACTGATCGCTGTTTCGAATACAATTAAACAAAACCGCGGCAGCTTCACCATCTCCGAAGTCTTAGCAAGAATCCTCCTGAAAACAGTAAACCCTGCCATCACATAGTCTCTCCTGTTATACTACACAAAGCACAGAGAGTGAACACTGAAACAAGCTGCCTCTTTCCAGTCTATATTTGTCCAACCTATTTTTATGTTACCCAAGTAATAGCTTTTATATCCTTTTACTCATGTACGAATTAATTGCTCTACCATATTGTATTACTTTTGTCACTACCACTACTACTACTACTACTACTACTACTACTACTACTACTACTACTACTACTACTACTACTACTACTACTACTACTACTACTACTACTACTACTAGTGAACATCGAAATGGTACCTCACTAGTATTACACCTCACTCTGAGCCTTTATATACCCTCTGTGTCCATGTATTGTTTGTAATGGCTTGATAAAGCTCCTGGAGAGCGAAACGTTGCCACAATAAATGTCACATAAGTTGCACTTGTGTCCTTTTACTTTACTCTCAGCTCAGGCTAATTCTATCTGGGAAGTGTTCCTGCAGCCTGGTCCTAGACCAGGTCTCCCAGTAGATCAAGGCCTGTTCAAACAGAACTCTTCCGAGTGCAGTTTCTGCGGAACTTCTTGCCAAGATGTTAGGTAAGACACATATGCAACAGTTAGGTATCTTTATTTCGAAACGTTTCGCCTACACAGTAGGCTTCTTCAGTCGAGTACAGAAAAGTTGATAGAAGCAGAAGATACTTGAAGACGATGTAATCAGTCCATCACCCTTAAAGTTTTGAGGTGGTCAGTCCCTCAGTCTGGAGAAGAGCATTGTTCCATGGTATGAAACAATATTGTTTCATACCATGGACTGATTACATCGTCTTCAAGTATCTTCTGCTTCTATCAACTTTTCTGTACTCGACTGAAGAAGCCTACTGTGTAGGCGAAACGTTTCGAAATAAAGATACCTAACTGTTGCATATGTGTCTTACCTAACAACCTGTCGGTATTTTATACCATTTTAATGTTCTTGCCAAGATGCTGGAGGACAAGGTTTTCCCTCCATGCAATTCACCATGGAATGTGCCAGTGAATCTTGTACCCCAAAAAAAGTCGGAACATGGTGACCCATCATTGACTGTCGTCGAGTCAATGCGAAGACGATCGTCTGTTCTGAGTGATTTGTTACAATACAATTGTACAACAAAGTTTTCTCGGCACTCGTCTTGTTATGGGGGATTTGGTAAGTCCCTCTTCATGAGAACATTAACAGCCTTCTCCACCCTTACAGGCCATTACAACTTCCTAACATTGGTGGTTGGTCTTTGTGGCTCCCCTTTCACATTTTCAACATTCATAATACTTAAATTATGTGATGATGTTTCACAATATGAAGCTACATCTCAAGAGACTGGACGTGGTAGTGAAGAAACTAACCGATACTAACCTAAAGATTAAGCTCCATTCAAAAGATGAGTCGCACCACTTCCACCAGAATCTGTCATGCCCTACCTGGGTGTGACGATGAGTTTTCTAAATGGCGATTCAAATTCTGTCATTGATTTTACAAGAGAAAACGAATACTAAGAGTTGCAGGATTTAACTGACTTGAGCTGAGTTGGCCTTTGAGTGCTGATGCCCCTCGACTATATGACTCATACATAGCATATGTAACTACAAGGGTGATTACTGAGTACACTCGAGATAGTTACAGCTGGACTACACATGTACCAATACAACACGAGTAATAGTACAGACACCAGCTCAAGCTAACACTACCTAAGTCTTCCAGTTCAGGCGTGATGGAAACAAACATAGTGGGAACAAACATAGTGGGAACAAACATAGTGGGAACAAACATAGTGGGAACAAACATAGCATTTGTTCCCACACTGCTAATGCATTACATTTTTAATAAAGCAAATTGAACCATCTCCTTCCCTTCTCCCCTCCTATCTCCCTCTCCCTTCTCTTCTTCCTTCCCCTTTCTTCTCTTTCTCGGAGATATATGTGGAAGGAAGAACTGAGTAAAGAGCACTTAAGTGAAGGTAGGAGGGGTGAGGGGGAAGTGGGTTAGGGTTTAGGAAGAGAAACCAGAATGGGAGTGAGTTAGAGGAAGGAGGGAGTTTACCTGGAGTTTACCTGGAGGTTATTCCGGGGATCAACGCCCCCGCGGCCCGGTCCATGACCAGGCTTCCAGGTGGATCAGGGCCTGATCAACCAGGCTGTTACTGCTGGCCGCACGCAGTCCGACGTACGAGCCACAGCCCTGCTGATCCGGCACTGACTTTAGGTATCTGTCCAGCTCTCTCTTGAAGGCAGCCAGGGGTTTATTGGCAATTCCCCTAATGCTTGATGGGAGGCTGTTGAATAGTCTTGGGCCCCGGACACTTATGGTGTTTTCTCTTAGTGTACCAACGGCTCCCCTACTTTTAATTGGGGTATTTTGCATCGCCTGCCCAGTCTTTTACTTTCGTAGGGAGTGATTTCTGTGTGCAGATTTGGAACCATTCCTTCCAGGATTTTCAAAGTGTATATTATGATATATCTCTCCCTCCTGCGTTCCAACGAGTACAAGTCAAGTGCTTCCAAGCGTTCCCAGTAGTTAAGGTGCTTGACAGAACTTATACGTGCAGTAAAGGATCTCTGTACACTCTCTAGATCTGCGATTTCACCTGCTTTGTATGGAGATGTTAATGTACAGCAGTATTCCAGCCTAGAGAGAACAAGTGATTTGAAAAGAATCACCATTGGCTTGGCATCTCTCGTTTTGAACGTTCTCATTATCCATCCTATCATTTTCTTTGCACGTGCGATCGTGGCACTGTTGTGATCCTTGAAAGTGAGAGGGTGAAGGGAAAGGAGGAAGTTACATACAGTAGAAGGTTGTAAGGGAAAGGAGGGAGAGATACAGCAGGAGGGAGTTAGGGAAAGGGGGTTACCTGTAGGTTACTTGTAGTCACAATCTGAGGTCACCGCCCCCTGCAGGCCTCCTGGCCACTGACCTGACTGATCGAACTGTTAATACCCTCCGCCGGGAGCCCGATGTATGCACCACAGCACGGCTGATTGGGAACTGAGTTCAGGCGTGATGGAACAAGATAGGGAAACATAGCATTTGTTCGAGGGTCCAATTTGACTTAAGAAACATGTAGATTTCCCTCTTGAAAACATGCAGGAGTTTGTTGGCAATCCCCTATACATAAGGGAAGGGTCCTTTTACACTTAGTTCTCTCTCAGTGTATCCACCACACCCCTGCTGGTCACTGCAGGTATCCTGCACCGTCTGCCACGCCTCTTGTGTTTATATAAAATGATTTCGGTACGTAGGTTTGGGACCAATATCTTCAGGTGGAGATTATGATGTATCTTTCTCTCTTACGCTCCATGGAGTACAGTTTTAAGGACTACCGGCGCTCCACTACACAGTAGGAGAGTGAGAGGGAAGGAGAGATAGACAAAGTGAAAGAGAGTAAGAGGAAGGAGGGAGTAGCAGGAATGAAAGGGAGTGAGGGGTAAGGAAGAGGTTAGAGGCAATAGGAGACAGTGAGGATAAAGTGAGAGTTACAGTTAGAGGAGATAAAGAAAAGAAGGAAGAGTCAGAGTGCGAGGAACTGTTACATAGTCTGTAAGTATATTCAGATATATACAAATACACCGATATAGAATAACATACACAGCCAGAACTACATATATTAATTGTATAATGTAATTTGAAGATATTATTATTATCATTATTGTTATTATTATTATTATTATTATTATTATTATTATTATTATTATTATTATTATTATTATTATTATTATTATTATTATTGTAACAGTGGGAGGGGGGTAAGAGGAAGAAGGAAGGGATGTAGTGGGAGGGGTTGTGAGGAAGGAGAGAGGGGACACAGTGGGAGGGGAGAGAGGGGAAGGAGTAATCGAAGACATGGTGGGAGGGAGTGACCGAGGCATAGTGAGAGGGAAGGTGTGAAGAATTATGGAAAACGCCGAGATTGAATGAAACATCCCCATGACTACATCTCCTTGACTCTAACAGCGCCCTCTCCCCCCCATCATCAACCTCCCCAGTCCCCCCTACACACACACATCCGCACACACACACACACACACACACACACACATCCGCACACACACAGACACACAAACAGACACAGACACACACACACACACACACACACACACACACACACACACACACACACACATCCGCACACACACACACACACACACACACACACAGAGCAACAGAGCAATGGTGGACACACTTGCTGAGGTGGCAAGAAGAGCTCACTCCAGCAGAGCAAAGTTGCTGTTTATGGGGGATTTCAACCACAGGGAGATTGACTGGGAAAACCTGGAGCCACATGGGGGTCCCGAAACATGGAGAGCCAGGATGTTGGACTTGGTGCTGGAAAACCTCATGCACCAACATGTTAAGGACACTACCAGAGTGAGAGGGGAGGATGAACCAGCAAGATTGGACCTTGTGTTCACCCTGGGCAGCTCAGACATTGAGGACATCAAGTATGAGAGTCCCCTAGGAGCTAGCGACCACGTGGTTCTGTGCTTTGAATACATAGTAGAGCTGCAAGTGGAGAGAATAACAGGAGTTGAATGGGAAAAGGCTGACTATAAAAGAGGGGACTACATAGGGTTGAAGAACTTCCTGCGGGAGGTCCAGTGGGACAGAGAACTGGCAGGAAAGCCAGTAAATGAAATGATAGAATATGTAACAACAAAATGCAAGGAGGCAGTGGAAAAGTATATTCCAAAGAGCAGCAGTAACAACGGGAAGACCGGAACGAGCCCCTGGTTTACCCGACGGTGAAAGGAGGCAAAAACAAAGTGCAATAGAGAATGGAAAAAGTACAGAAGGCAGAGAACACACGAAAACAGGGAGATCAGTCGCAGAGCCAGGAACGAGTATGCACAGGTAAGGAGGGAGGCCCAGCGACAGTATGAAAATGACATAGCATCGAGAATCAAGACTGACCCGAAACTGTTGTATAGCCACATCAGGAGGAAGACAACAGTCAAAGACCAGGTGATCAGATTAAGGACAGAAGGTGGAGAACTCACAAGAAATGATCAGGAGGTATGTGAGGAGCTGAACAGGAGATTTAAGGAAGTTTTTACAGTAGAGACAGGAAGGGCTGTGGGAAGACAGCACAGAAGGGAACATCAAGAGGGAATATACCAACAAGTGTTGGATGACATACGAACAACTGAGGAGGAGGTGAAGAGGCTCTTAAGTGACCTTGACACCTCAAAGGCGATGGGACCAGACAACATCTCCCCATGGGTCCTTAGAGAAGGAGTAGAGATGCTGTGCATGCCTCTAACCACAATCTTCAACACATCCCTTGAAACTGGGCAACTACCTGAGAAATGGAAGACAGCTAATGTAGTCCCCATATTTAAGAAAGGAAACAGAAACGAGGCACTAAACTACAGACCTGTGTCTCTGACATGTATTGTGTGCAAAGTCATGGAGAAGATTATCAGGAGGAGAGTGGTCGAACACCTGGAAAGGAACAAGATTATAAATGAAAACCAGCATGGGTTCATGGAAGGCAAATCCTGTATCACAAACCTCCTGGAGTTTTATGACAAGGTAACAGAAGTAAGACACGAGAGAGAGGAGTGGGTAGATTGCGTTTTCCTAGACTGCAGGAAGGCCTTTGACACAGTTCCCCACAAGAGATTAGTGCAGAAGCTGGAGGATCAGGCGCATGTAAAAGGGAGGGCACTGCAATGGATAAGGGAATACCTGACAGGGAGGCAGCAACGAGTCATGGTACGTGAAGAGGTATCACAGTGGGCGCCTGTTACGAGTGGGGTCCCACAGGGGTCAGTTCTAGGACCAGTGCTATTTTTGATATATGTGAACGACATGATGGAAGGAATAGACTCTGAAGTGTCCCTGTTCGCAGATGATGTGAAGCTGATGAGAAGAATTAAATCGGATGAGGATGAGGCAGGACTGCAAAGACATCTGGACAGGCTGGACATGTGGTCCAGTAACTGGCTTCTCGAATTCAATCCAGCCAAATGCAAAGTCATGAAGATTGGGGAGGGGCAAAGAAGACCACAGACAGAGTATAGGCTAGGTGGACAAAGACTACAGACCTCACTCAGGGAGAAAGACCTTCGGGTGACCATAACACCGAGCACATCACCGGAGGCACACATCAACCAAATAACTGCTGCAGCACACGGGCGCCTGGCAAACCTGAGAATAGCGTTCCGATACCTTAATAAGGAATCGTTCAAGAAACTGTACACTGTGTATGTTAGGCCCATACTGGAGTATGCAGCACCAGTCTGGAACCCACACCTGGTCAAGCACGTCAAGAAGTTAGAGAAAGTACAAAGGTTTGCAACAAGGCTAGTCCCAGAGCTCAAGGGAATGTCGTACGAGGAAAGGTTAAGGGAAATCAGACTGACGACACTGGAGGACAGAAGGGTCAGGGGAGACTTGATAACGACATACAAGATACTGTGGGGAATAGACAAGGTGGACAGAGATAGGATGTTCCAGAGAGGGGACACAGGGACAAGGGGTCACAACTGGAAGCTGAAGACTCAGACGAGTCACAGGAACGTTAGGAAGTATTTCTTCAGTCATAGAGTTGTCAGGAAGTGGAATAGCCTAGCAAGTGAAGTAGTGGAGGCAGGAACCACACATAGTTTTAAGAAGAGGTATGACAAAGCTCAGGAAGCAGAGAGAGAGAGGACCCAGGAGCGATCAGTGAAGAGGCGGGGCCAGGAGCTGAGTCTCGACCCCTGCAACCACAATTAGGTGAGTACAATTAGGTGAGTACACTCACATCCGCACAGCACACACACACACACACACACACACACACATGGTGACAGCAGTAAGACAAGAGAGAGAGGGGTGGGTGTATTGCATATTCTTGGACTGCAAGAAGGCGTTTGACACAGTTCCACACAAGAGATTGGTGCAAAAACTGGAGGACCAAGCAGGGATAACAGGGAAGGCACTACAATGGATCAGGAAGACAGCAGCGAGTCATGGTACGTGGCGAGGTATCAGAGTGGGCAACTGTGACCAGCGGGGTCCCACAGGGGTCAGTCCTAGGACCAGTGCTGTTTCTGGTATTTGTGAACGACATGACGGAAGGAATAGACTTTGAGGTGTCCCTGTTTGCAGATGACGTGAAGGTGATGAGAACAATTCATTCGATCGAAGACCAGGCAGAACTACAAAGGGATCTGGACAGGCTGCAGACCTGGTCAAGCAATTGGCTCCTGGAGTGCAATCCCACCAAGTGCAAAGTCATGAAGATTGGGTAAAGACAAAGAAGACCACAGACGGAGTACAGTCTAGGGGGCCAGAGACTACAAACCTCACTCAAGGAAAAAAATCTTGGGGTGAGTATAACACCAGGCACATCTCCTGAAGAGCACATCAACCAAATAACTGCTGCAGCATATGGGCGCCTAGCAAACCTCAGAACAGCATTCCGACATCTTAATAAGGAATCGTTCAGGACCTTGTACACCATGTATGTTAGGCCCATATTGGAGTATGCAGCACCAGTTTGGAACCCACACCTAGCCAAGCACGTAAACAAACTAGAGAAAGGTCAAAGGTTTGCAACAAGACTAGTCCCAGAGCTAAGAGGTATGTCCTACTAGGAGAGGTTAAGGGAAATCAACCTGACGACACCGGAGGACAGGAGAGATAGGGGGGACATGATAACGACATACAAAATACTGAGAGGAATTGACAAGGTGGACAAAGACAGGATGTTTCAGAGATTGGACACAGTAACAAGGGGACACAGTTGGAAGTTGAAGGCACAGATAAATCACAGGGATGTTAGGAAGTATTTCTTCAGCCACAGAGTAGTCATTAAGTGGAATAGTTTGGGAAGCGATGTAGTGGAGGCAAGATCCATACATAGCTTTAAGCAGAGGTATGATAAAGCTCACGGTTCAGGGAGAGTGACCAAGTAGCGATCAGTGAAGAGGCGGGGCCAGGAGCTAGGACTCGACCCCCGCAACCTCAACTAGGTGAGTACAACTAGGTGAGTACACACATGCACACATACACACACACATACACACACACATACACACACATACACACACATACACACACACACGCGTGGGTCCATGGGGTGCAGACGTGGGTAACAAGGCTCCGAGAACCTTAGCGTTGTAAGGCGTGCAATAACAGCTAGCAGTAATCAGTGGTAGTGGAACGTCAGTGAACAATACTACGAGTGATAATTAAAGTTACTAGTTAAAGAAAATGAGAGGAAAGCTGAAATCATAATGTATCAAAGCGCAAACCGTTGGGGGTCTTACGCGCTGTTGCCACATTGGCAGCGGTAGGCCTGATGAAGTGATGTCACGACAAGTTGTGCGCCATTATACATATAAGTGAAGTGTATATAATGTGAAGTGTATACTATCATCAGTGAAGAGTGAAATCGCATGAGGAAGCGGGATGTATGAGAATATATGGTTATAAACATCACGGGTGAAGGATCTCCAAAATAGGGATTTAAAGCCTACGTACGACGACTCTGCCATCAGCAGCTGGCAACCTATCACCGCACCATTGAGCGCAAGTTTATTCGCCTATTTGTGGTTTGCATGTTGATGGCCCTGGCTAGCCTTACATACTGTTTGATACTGGTCACTCACTCCTGCAAGCTATTACCAGAATTAGAATAGAAATAGTATAGACATAGTGAATATAGTGTTGATGAGTGTGAGAAGGTAGGTGGGACAAGCTTTTAAGGGCAACATTGTAAGACAGTGCTAGGGTCAAGTCCCAGGAGGGTTGTGTCAGGTCATAAGAAGTTGCGGCCAGTCATTACACCGCACAAGACACTCTCACACACACATACACTCACACACACACATGCACACACGCACACAGGCAGTGTTACTACCGGTAGTTATTAGCAGTAAGAATACTTAGGAAGCTAGAAAGTCCTCTCTCAATGTGAACAAGGAAAATGATAATAACCAGCGACAATTAATACGTAAATCCAGAAAGGGCAAAAGGTGGAGAGAGTAGCATAATTGGGAAAGATAAATGAGACTAAATTTGTGCCTACACGACGGATCTTTCAACCACACAACCTACCCCCCCTAACCCTCCCTCCCTCACACACAAGCACACACACACAAGGGTAGACACTCACACACTCACACACACACACTCACACACACACACATACATACACACACATACACACACACATACACACACACACACATACATAAACACATACACACACACACACACAAACACACACACACACAAACACACACACACACACACTAACTGAAGGAAGGAACACTCCATGGGAAGGAACTAAAACACATCAGAGGATGCAATGGGAGTCACAGTGGGAGGTGGAAAGGGAGAGATCCGTGTTTGTCTATGGGCTAGACGAAGCTAAAGGGGAAACTTATAATGAAAGAAAGCAGGAGGAGAAAAAAGCGATTGAAGATATCATGAAGGTGATAGGCGAGGGAGACATGACCCAGGTGGCAAATTTTCGGAGAATTGGGTGGTTCAGAAAGTAATTTTCAAGGCAGAATCAACCCAAACCATGATACTGCAGGAGAAAGCACGGCTGAGAGGCAAGCAGGAGTTCCGGAGTGTGTACCTTGATCGAGACAGAACACAGGACGAAAGGAAGATGATGAAAGAGAGAGTTCAAAATGAAAGGAGAAATGGGAGGAAATGAAAAAGGAGAGCAGAATAACCCAGGATCAAATGGAAGGACAAGCACACCCCCCAGAAACACCTGCAGAAGGACTTCAGCCATGACACCCCCAAGGCAACTGAACAATCCACACCAACCATCACACACCGATCCCTCTGTTTTCACCCCCTGCACCACAGTTACACTATTAGAACAGAAGTTGAAGGTTTGGTACACAAATGCAGATGGATTAACAAATAAACATGAGGAATGGCAAGAAATAATCAATGAGAAGTCCCCAGACATCATAGCAGTTACAGAAACAAAACTCATGGAGACAATAACAGATGCAATCTTCCCACCAGGATACCAGATCATGAGGAAAGATAGAAGGGGCAGGAGGGGAGGTGGGGTTGCTCTGCTCGTAAAAAACAGATGGAAATTCGAGAAAATGGAAGGCATAGATGAGACTGGAGAAAGAGACTACATAGCAGGTACACTTCAGTCTGGGGAACACAAAGTGGTCATTGCAGTGATGTCTAATCCACCACAGAACTGCAGGAGGCCAAGAAAGGAATACGAAGAAAGCAACAGAGCAATGGTGGACACACTTGCTGAGGTGGCAAGAAGAGCTCACTCCAGCAGAAACAAAGTGCAATAGAGAATGGAAAAAAGTACAGAAGGCAGAGAACACACGAAAATAGGGAGATCAGTTGCAGAGCCAGGAATGAGCATGCACAGGTAAGGAGGGAGGCCCAGCGACAGTATGAAAATGACATAGCATCGAGAATCAAGACTGACCCGAAACTGTTGTATAGCCACATCAGGAGGAAGACAACAGTCAAAGACCAGGTGATCAGAATAAGGACAGAAGGTGGAGAACTCACAAGAAATGATCAGGAGGTATGTGAGGAGCTGAACAGGAGATTTAAGGAAGTTTTTACAGTAGAGACAGGAAGGGCTGTGGGAAGACAGCACAGAAGGGAACATCAAGAGGGAATATACCAACAAGTGTTGGATGACATACGAACAACTGAGGAGGAGGTGAAGAAGCTCTTAAGTGACCCTGACACCTCAAAGGCGATGGGGCTGGACAACATCTCCCCATGGGTCCTTAGAGAAGGAGCAGAGATGCTATGCGTGCCTCTAACCACAATCTTCAACACATCCCTTGAAACTGGGCAACTACCTGAGAAATGGAAGACAGCTAATGTAGTCCCCATATTTAAGAAAGGAAACAGAAACGAGGCACTAAACTACAGACCTGTGTCTCTGACATGTATTGTGTGCAAAGTCATGGAGAAGATTATCAGGAGGAGAGTGGTCGAACACCTGGAAAGGAACAAGATTATAAATGAAAACCAGCATGGGTTCATGGAAGGCAAATCCTGTATCACAAACCTCCTGGAGTTTTATGACAAGGTAACAGAAGTAAGACGTAAGAAGAGAGGAGTGGGTAGATTGCGTTTTCCTAGACTGCAGGAAGGCCTTTGACACAGTTCCCCACAAGAGATTAGTGCAGAAGCTGGAGGATCAGGCGCACGTAAAAGGGAGGGCACTGCAATGGATAAGGGAATACCTGACAGGGAGGCAGCAACGAGTCATGGTACGTGAAGAGGTATGACAGTGGGCGCCGCTTACGAGCGGGGTCCCACAGGGGTCAGCTCAAGGACCAGTGCTATTTTTGATATATGTGAACGATATGATGGAAGGAATAGACTCTGAAGTGTCCCTGTTCGCAGATGACGTGAAGTTGATGAGAAGAATTAAATCGGACGAGGATGAGGCAGGACTGCAAAGAGACCTGGACAGGCTGGACATGTGGTCCAGTAACTGGCTTCTCGAATTCAATCCAGCAAAATGCAAGGTCATGAAAATTGGGGAGGGGCAAAGAAGACCACAGACAGAGTATAGGCTAGGTGGACAAAGACTACAGACCTCACTCAGGGAGAAAGACCTTGGGGTGACCATAACACCGAGCACATCACCGGAGGCACACATCAACCAAATAACTGCTGCAGCATACGGGCGCCTGGCAAACCTGAGAATAGCATTCCGATACCTTAATAAGGAATCGTTCAAGACACTGTACACTGTGTATGTTAGGCCCATACTGGAGTATGCAGCACCAGTCTGGAACCCACACCTGGTCAAGCTTCACACGGTGAGGGCCTGGGTTCGATTCCCAGCCAGAGTAGAAACACTGGACGTGTTTCTTTCCACCTGTTGTCTATGTTCCCCATCAGTAAAATGGGTACCTGGGTGTTAGTCGACTGGTGTGGGTCGCATCCTGGGACACTGATCTAAGGAGGCCTGGTCACAGACCGGGCCGCGGGGGCGTTGACCCCCGGAACTCTCTCCAGGTAAACTCTCCAGGTAAGCACGTCAAGAAGTTAGAGAAAGTACAAAGGTTTGCAACAAGGCTAGTCCCAGAGCTCAAGGGAATGTCGTACGAGGAAAGGTTAAGGGAAATCGGACTGACGACACTGGAGGACAGAAAGGTCAGGGGAGACATGATAATGACATACAAGATACTGCGGGGAATAGACAAGGTGGACAGAGGTAGGATGTTCCAGAGAGGGGACACAGGGACAAGGGGTCACAACTGGAAGCTGAAGACTCAGACGAGTCACAGGGACGTTAGGAAGTATTTCTTCAGTCATAGAGTTGTCAGCAAGTGGAATAGCCTAGCAAGTGAAGTAGTGGAGGCAGGAACCATGCATAGTTTTAAGAAGAGGTATGACAAAGCTCAGGAAGCAGAGAGAGAGAGGACCCAGTAGCGATCAGTGAAGAGGCGGGGCCAGGAGCTGAGTCTCGACCCCTGCAACCACAATTAGGTGAGTACAATTAGGTGAGTACACATGCATACACACATGAGCGTGTTAGATAGGAGTGAATGGAGACGAATGATACTTGGGACCTGACGATCTGTTGGAGTGTGAGCAGGGTAATATTTAGTGAAGGGATTCAGGGAAACCGGTTATTTTCATATAGTCAGACTTGAGTCCTGGAAATGGGAAGTACAATGCCTGCACTTTAAAGGAGGGGTTTGGGATATTGGCAGTTTGGAGGGATATGTTGTGTATCTTTATATGTGTATGCTTCTAAACTGTTGTATTCTGAGCACCTCTGCAAAAACAGTGATTATGTGTGAGTGTGGTGAAAGTGTTGAATGATGATGAAAGTATTTTCTTTTTGGGGATTTTCTTTCTTTTTTTTTGGGTCACCCTGCCTCGGTGGGAGACGACCGACTTGTTGAAATATATATATATATATATATATATATATATATATATATATATATATATATATATATATATATATATATATATATATATATATATATATATATATATATATATATATATATATATATATATATATATATATATATATATATATATATATATATATATATATGTCGTGTCGAATATGTAAAACTGGTCAATTAGCAAGAACTAATTTAAAATTAAGTCCTTTCTGAAATTTTCTCTTATACGTTTAAAGATATATTTTTTTCATTAATGTTAGTGTAAAAATTTATAATTTTACACCAAAAGAATCTTAGAAAACTTACCTAACCTTATTATAACAAGAACAATTTATTTTAGCCTAACCCAATTAAATATATTTTAGATTTGTTTACAATAATTTAATACTAAACAAACATAGTGAAATATATTTTTTTCGTTAGGTTCAGAATGATTTTGGCAAAATTATTGCATTCACAAATTTTCACTTGTCCTATATGTCAAGATGAGCGTTGCTATTTAAGCCAAGATCGCAAGTTCTGCCTATTCGGCACGACATATATATATATATATATATATATATATATATATATATATATATATATATATATATATATATATATATATATATATATATATATATATATATATAAACACTGCGACTAGCCGAGGATTCGAACCCATGTCTTTTTGGCCCGCCTCATGGTGAGCGAATATCACATGACGCTCTAACTCACACGACGAAGCAGAGAATTAAATTGTAGTCTGGGTTTGTAGGAGATATGATGGTTAGAGTTAAACACACTTGTTGGATGGTGACACATATATTGCAAAGTGTGGAAGAGGGAGGCCCAGCCTGCCTGTAGCTGCTTGGTAGGTCTGACGGGAACTGAGAAGGATCCCAGGCGCGAAGAGCTCACAACAGCGTCACGTGAAGTCACACAAACTAGTCAATAGGCCTAGCAAAGGGGTCGTGTATGTAAAACATATGGATGGTACTAACTATGATACTCAGATAAGCTATAAAACACATGTAGGGGATCAGCAACTATGCTGACAAAATTAGCTCAAAGGCACCCCACACCACCATATGTCATCGGATCAAGGTAAAGCACCTAGCTCTGCTAGGTGCTTGATTCTTGTAGGACTGCGTCGTCCTGTGGGTTTGCCTTTGACAACTGGCAACTAGCACGCATATACAGAAAGGGAGGAGGCGAAGAAACTGCTATTTGAAACAGACATTTTGAAGGCTGTGGACTCAGATATTATCTCTCAGTAGGTCCTGGGAGAGGCAGTGTGTGTGCCGCTAACATCAATCTTTAATAAATCTATCGAAACAGGGCAACAGCCTGAGGTGAAGAAGACAGTAAATGTAGTCCTAATTTTTAAGTAAAGAGGTAGACAGGCAGCATTAAACTACAGACAAGTGCCACTTGTATGTTCCGGAGGTCATTGCCTCGCTAACCACTCTTTGATCAGGACTCCCGGTGGATCAGGGCCTAATCAACCAGGCTGTTACTGCTGGCCGCGCATAGTCAATCATATGAACCACAGTCCGGCTGATCTGGTACTAACTTTAGGTATCTGTCCAGCTCCTTCTTGAAGGCAACCAGGGGTCTATTGGTAATTCCCTATATGGCTGGTGGGAAGCTGTTAACAGTCCCGGATACTCATTGTGCTTTTTCTTAGTGTACTCCTGGCACTCCTGCTTTTCATTGGGCATATTTTACACCATTGACCGAGTCTTTCGTTTTTTTAGGGAGTGATTTCTGTGTGCAGATTTGGAACAGTCCCTCTAGGGTTTTCCAATTGTAGATTATGATGCATCTTTCTCGCCTGCACTTAAGCGAGTACTTTCCTAGTAATTAAGGAGCTTGACTGAACTTACATGTGCAGTGAAGATTCTCTGTATATTCTCAAGTTCTGTGATTTCACCTGCCTTGAATGAAGCTGTTAGTGAACAGTAGTATTCCAGTCGAGAGAGAACAAGTGATGTAAAGAGGAACATCACTGACATGGCATCATTATCCGTCCTATCAGTTTCCTCGTAGATGTGATAGTGACACTGTTGTTATCTGTGAAGGTGAGATCCTCTGATGTTATCACTCTCAAGTCCTTCACAATACTCAGTGGTAGTTATTTCCTCAAGTTTTCCGTGACAGAGTAATTGAAATTCACCCTCACTGAACATCATAACGTTTTCAGTTGCCCATTGGGAAATTTGGTTTATATATAGTATGTAAAGTTTGGAGAAGATTATCAGAAGATTGGTGGAGCACCTAGAAAGGAATGGGCTCGTCCATAACAAGCAGCAAGGCTTCAGGGATGGGAAATCCTGTGCCACAAGTCTATTTGAGTTCTGTGACAGAATCAAGACAGGAGAGAGAGGAATGGGTACACTGCATCTTCTTGGAATGTAAGAAGACTTTCGACAGAGTTCCACACAAGAGACTTGTTCAGAAGCTAGAGGAGCAGGCAGGAATAGCAGGGAAAGCACTTCAATGGACCAGTAAATACCTGAGTGGAAGGAAACAACTAAGTTTTCTACGTGAGGAGGTCTCAGACTGGGCGCATATGTCGAATGGGGTTCCACAAGGGTCAGTTCTAGGTCCAGTCCTGTTTCTTGTATATGTGAATGACATGACAGAAGGGATAGATTCAGAGATGTCCCTGTTCGCAGACGACGTGAGACTAATGAGGAAAATACAAGCGGACAAGGATCAGGTAAGACTACAAAGAGATCTGGAAAGGCTGTAAGCCTCGTCTCCTGGAGTTTAACCCCACCAAGTGCAACGTCGTGCAGCATGGGGAAGGACAAAGGAGAGAGCAGATGGAATACAGGTTATGGGGGTCAAAAACTGCGAACCTTACTCAAGGGAAAGGATGTTGGGGTGAGCATTATACCGAGCACATTTTTTGAGGTGCATATCAACTAAATAACTGCAGCATATGGGTGCCTGGCAAACCTGAGAATAGCGTTTCGACATCTTAGTAACGAGTCTGACGTACACTGTACACCGTGTACGTCAGACACGTCAAACACGTCAAGAAATTAGAGAAAATGCAAAAGTTTGCGGCAAGACTGGTCCCGGAATTATGGGGTGTCATGAGGAGAGGTTAAGGGAACTCAACCTGACAACACTAACGGACAGGAGGGATAGGGAAAGACATGATAATGACGTATAAAATATTGAGAGGAACTGACAAGGTGGACAAGAGCAAAATGGTTCAAAGATGGGAAACAGGAACAAGGGGACTTAAATAGAAGCTGAAAAGTCAGATGAGTCATAGGGATGTTAGAGAGTATTTCTTCAGTCTTAGAGTTGTCAGGAAGTGGAGCAATCTAGAGAGTATAGTGGAGCCAGGATGAATATATATAGTTTTAAAAAGAGGTGCGGCAAGGTTCTTGGAGCAGGGAGTGAACCTAGTAGCGACCAGCGAAGAGGTGGGGCTAGGAGCTATGAATCGACGCCTGCAACTACAAATAGGTGAGTATACACACACAAACACACAGTGGAACAGCCTAAAAAGTGACGTAGTGGAGGCGGGAACCATACATAGTTTTAAAACGAGGTTTGATAAAGCTCACGGAGCAGGGAGAGAGAGGACCTAGTAGCAATCAGTGAAGAGGCGGGGCCAGGAGCTATGAATCGACCCCTGCAACCACAATTAGGTGAGTACAAATAGGTGAGTACATACACACACACACATCATACAAACAAGAGTGATACACTTACGGTCATTAGGGTCACCGTCCCTACCTGGGTGTTGTTAAGCAATTACGAGGGTAACAAGGGGAGAAGGATGGTTTCCCCTCTGCCCAACTGACCACAACCAACAAGGAAACGACCGCAGTTCTCCCCCCCCCCTGTAACTACCTACTGGGTGTTAGTGAAATCAACAACACGAGGTGTGGTTGAGGGTGTGCGAGGTGGGGCTCAAGAAGGGAGTGTGAAGTGTGGTTGAGGGAGAGTGGGTGAAGTGGGGCTGAGGGAGAGTGTGGTGTTACACAGCTACTTGGTCTTGGATACACTAAACACAAACAAAAACAAGTGTAGTATAAATGAACTTCGCAAAAGCCTTCAGCAAGTGCGCCAGAATGTGCACAGAAGAAATAACCGAATGGCTGAGAGATGGACACATAACTCCTGACACACAGTACCCAAAACAGTAAACTGAGTGAAATCAAAGGTTGCCACAGTGGACAGCTCTTCCACCTTGGATCAACCACACTCCTCTGTGCCTCATACACACATGTACCGTATTATCTGGCATATAAGGCGCGCCTTTTTTCCTACCAAACGTCTGGGAAAATCAGCCTGCGTCTTATATGCTCAATGCCAGGGTCATGGATAGAATTTGGGTTACGCTTTAGCGTAACCCAAATTAGCCCTTGAGCGCGATTACTAATTCGCCGTCATAATTCTGTTCTGCGCCTTATATGCCGGAAAATACGGTAAATCAAAGCACCATATCATTATTTGCGGATTGATACCACAGTCTGTATGAGTGATGTTCGTCGAGGACACAAAGAAGCTGATGTTAATTAACACTTCAGTTGGGCTACTGGCAGAAATGCGTTGTTCAACGAGAGGACAAATTTTAACAACTCTGCTATTGTAAACTAGAGGAATTAAAAACTGGAAAGGTAATAAGACAAGTCTAAATCATTTATATGAGAGACTTAAGAGTGGCAGTGTCAGAGTTTCTCACTGTCAAGCGTCACAACAGTGTCACTGTCATAAGAGGAAGGACAGTTATAGTCGGTGTAACTAGAATATTCACAACATGATGTGCCCAGACAATGATGATTTTCTTCAACTCGTTCTCTTTAGGCTGGAATATTTCTGTTAGCTGGGTGGCCTGAGAGGCTAGTTTGTTGTACACCAGAGGGAGCTGAACAGATACCTCAAGTCGGTGCTGGATCAGCCGGGATGTGGTTCGTACGTTGGACTGCGTGCTGCCAGCAGCAACAGCCTGGTTGATCAAGTTCTGATCCACCGGGAGGTCTGGTCGTGAACCGGGCCGCGGGGGCGTTGATCCCTGGAATACTCTCCAGGTAGACTCCAGGTAGACCGCCAGCAGTTCATCCTACGAGAGGTCACAATGGGTCTTTGTCAGACCTCAGTGAGTATTGTTATATCAATAGGAAGGAATATAACCATCTCATATTTCACAGTTAATTCTACAGTTGGTGTACACAACACAGAATGAACTACAATCTCAGAATGATAATCAATATCTTATTAAAAAAAATAATCGATGTCTTATTAAAAAACGTTGAATGTTTGGACACTAAGATATAATTTTCCAGTGTATGGCCCTGTCTCTGTCCACACACTTTGTATTTTATGTCGCTGACATCTTCTTACAAATATATAGAGATACATATAGCCTTAGTGTACCAGTTACAACATTATGCGGTCTACTGACTTTGTTACTTTCTCCATAGATACGTCTTGACACATTTCATTATGATGGGTAATTGACCAGTACTGTTCTACTTCCCCCAAGCTCGTTTACTGGTTCCTTTCTGGCAATATTTCGTAAACTGCTTGAAAAAAAATTTATATTCAGTATTATCTTTAATGCTTATTTAGCTAATTCATGCTCTTGGAGGCCTATGTGAGAGGGAATCCACGAAGCTTAACTGATCCTTGTCTTCATATGATTTATATATATCATTTATATATATCAGTGGGCTTTGGTGGCCTGGTGGTTAACGCTCTCGCTTCACACGGTGAGGGCCTGGGTTCGATTCCCAGCCAGAGTAGAAACATTGGACGTGTTTCTTTCCACCTGTTGTCTATGTTCCCCATCAGTAAAATGGGTACCTGGGTGTTAGTCGACTGGTGTGGGTCGCATCCTGGGACACTGACCTAAGGAGGCCTGGTCACAGACCGGGCCGCGGGGGCGTTGACCCCCGGAACTCTCTCCAGATAAACTCCAGATCTCCAGATAAACCAGCTTCCTACACGAGCATTCTGTATTCAGGTCTCAGGGTATTTAGAGCAAGTAATGAGGGAAGAGTCAGTCACAAGCACACTGTTTGTGGTCGTAGTTTCCACCAGCTTGGGAGTAACAAGTATGGTAAACAGCTTAGTTGTTAAGGTGGAAACTCACTTATTAACTGTAATAAACTTCTGTTTCCTATCTGGGGTTTACATGGAGGTTGTTCCGGGGATCAACGCCCCCGCGGCCCGGTCCTCGACAAGACCTTCCGGTGCTACAAGGCTTGATCAACTAGGCTGTTACTGCTGGCCGTACGAACCACAACCCAGCTGATCGGGCACTGATTCCAGGTATCTGTCCAGTTTTCTCTTGAAGACTTCACGGAGGCGTCTACAAAGTATCTTTCTCCACCTCCTGGTCAACCATCATCAGTCGACCTGCCTCTGACATAGTGGCACTCTTCCCACCACACCTGCACTTACAATAATGTCTTCGCCTTGTGGAGCACGTCAACAATTATCCCTGATTTAAAGAACAAAAACGCATAATACCCTTAACTGGAACAATAGACAAATAACCCGCTTATACGAGACAAAGGAGCTTACGACGACGTTTCGGTCCGACTTGGACCATTTGTGTATGTATATGTTGTCCCTGATTTAATTCCCCTGAGCCATAAGTCGCTTGAGACGTCCCCTGGGACTTACGTCCCCTGAGAATTACGTCCCCTGAGACGCTACCACAGGTATACTCCAAGAAGAGTTTCCGAAATTCAAGACGATTAACTTTAAACTTACTTTCACGTTTAGTTTTATTATTGCGTTTTATTTATATATTTTTTTTAGTTTAAATCCAAGTTTTATCCAATATAGGTGCGAGTAATTAATACCCTTAATTTATTTAACAGTTCTGATTTTGTTTTATCACTGATATTTTCCAGAGGAAGTCCGGCAAGTGTCCTCCTTGGCAATGGTAGCTAGTAGACGGTAGATACTAGCAAGACGGTAGATACTAGCAAGACGGTAGATACTAGCAAGACGGTAGATACTAGCAAGACGGCAGATACTAGCAAGACGGTAGATACTAGCATGACGGCAGATACTAGCAAGACGCCAGATACTAGCAAGACGGTAGATACTAGCATGACGGTAGATATTAGCAAGACGGTAGATACTAGCATGACGGCAGATACTAGCAAGACGCCAGATACTAGCAAGACGGTAGATACTAGCATGACGGTAGATATTAGCAAGACGGTAGATACTAGCAAGACGGTAGATACTAGCAAGACGGCAGATACTAGCAAGACGGTAGATACTAGCATGACGGCAGATACTAGCAAGACGCCAGATACTAGCAAGACGGTAGATACTAGCATGACGGTAGATATTAGCAAGACGGTAGATACTAGCATGACGGCAGATACTAGCAAGACGCCAGATACTAGCAAGACGGTAGATACTAGCATGACGGTAGATATTAGCAAGACGGTAGATACTAGCAAGACGGTAGATACTAGCATGACGGCAGATACTAGCAAGACGGTAGATATTAGCAAGACCGCAGATACTAGCATGACGGCAGATACTAGAAAGACGGTAAATACTAGCAAGACGGTAGATACTAGCAAGACGGTAGATACTAGCAAGACGGCAGATACTAGCAAGACGGTAGATACTAGCATGACGGCAGATACTAGCAAGACGCCAGATACTAGCAAGACGGTAGATACTAGCATGACGGTAGATATTAGCAAGACGGTAGATACTAGCAAGACGGTAGATACTAGCATGACGGCAGATACTAGCAAGACGGTAGATATTAGCAAGACGGCAGATACTAGCATGACGGCAGATACTAGAAAGACGGTAAATACTAGCAAGACGGCAGATACTAGCATGACGGTAGATATTAGCAAGACGGCAGATACTAGCAAGACGGTACATACTAGCAAGACGGCAGATACTAGCAAGACGGCAGATACTAGCATGACGGTAGATACTAGCAAGACAGTAGATACTAGCAAGACGGTAGATACTAGCAAGACGGAAGATACTAGCAAGACGGCAGATACTAGCAAGACGGTAGATACTAGCAAGACGGTAGATACTAGCAAGACGGTAGATGATAGCAAGACGGTAGATACTAGCAAGACGGTAGATACAAGCAAGACGGCAGATACTAGCAAGACGGTAGATACTAGCAAGACGGTAGATACTAGCAAGACGGTAGATGATAGCAAGACGGTAGATACTAGCAAGACGGTAGATACAAGCAAGACGGTAGATACTAGCAAGACTGTAGATACTAGCAAGACGGTAGATACTAGCAAGACGGTAGATACTAGCAAGACGGTAGATACTAGCAAGACGGTGGATACTACCAAGACGGTAGATACTAGCAAGACGGTAGATACTAACAACACGGCAGATACTAGCAAGACGGCAGATACTAGCATGACGGTAGATATAAGAAAGACGTTAGATACTAGCAAGACGGTAGATACTAGCATGACGGTAGATACTAGCAAGACGGCAGATACTAGCAAGACGGTAGATACTAGCAAGACTGCAGATACTAGCAAGACGGTAGATACTAGCATGACGGTAGATATTAGCAAGACGGTAGATACTAGCAAGACGGTAGATACTAGCATGACGGCAGATACTAGCAAGACGGTAGGTATTAGCAAGACGGCAGATACTAGCATGACGGCAGATACTAGCAAGACGGTAGATACTAGCAAGACGGCAGATACTAGCATGACGGTAGATACTAGCAAGACGGTACATACTAGCAAGACGGCAGATACTAGCAAGACGGCAGATACTAGCATGACGGTAGATACTAGCAAGACGGTAGATACTAGCAAGACGGAAGATACTAGCAAGACGGCAGATACTAGCAAGACGGTAGATACTAGCAAGACGGTAGATACTAGCAAGACGGTAGATACTAGCAAGACGGTAGATACAAGCAAGACGGTAGATACTAGCAAGACTGTAGATACTAGCAAGACGGTAGATACTAGCAAGACGGTAGATACTAGCAAGACGGTAGATACTAGCAAGACGGTGGATACTAGCAAGACGGTAGATACTAGCAAGACGGTAGATACTAACAACACGGCAGATACTAGCAAGACGGCAGATACTAGCAAGACGGTAGATACTAGCAAGACGGTACATACTAGCAAGACGGCAGATACTAGCAAGACGGCAGATACTAGCATGACGGTAGATACTAGCAAGACGGTAGATACTAGCAAGACGGAAGATACTAGCAAGACGGCAGATACTAGCAAGACGGTAGATACTAGCAAGGCGGTAGATACTAGCAAGACGGTAGATACTAGCAAGACGGTAGATACAAGCAAGACGGTAGATACTAGCAAGACTGTAGATACTAGCAAGACGGTAGATACTAGCAAGACGGTAGATACTAGCAAGACGGTAGATACTAGCAAGACGGTGGATACTAGCAAGACGGTAGATACTAGCAAGACGGTAGATACTAACAACACGGCAGATACTAGCAAGACGGCAGATACTAGCAAGGCGGTAGATACTAGCAAGACGGCAGATACTAGCAAGACGGTAGATACTAGCAAGACGGTAGATACTAGCATGACGGTAGATACTAGCAAGACTGCAGATACTAGCAAGACGGTAGATGCTAGCAAGACTGCAGATACTAGCAAGACGGTAGATACTAGCATGACGGTAGATATTAGCAAGACGGTAGATACTAGCAAGACGGTAGATACTAGCATGACGGCAGATACTAGCAAGACGGTAGGTATTAGCAAGACGGCAGATACTAGCATGACGGCAGATACTAGCAAGACGGTAGATACTAGCAAGACGGCAGATAATAGCATGACGGTAGATATTAGCAAGACGGCAGTTACTAGCAAGACGGTAGATACTAGCAAGAAGGCAGATAATAGCAAGACGGTAGATACTAGCATGACGGTAGATATTAGCAAGACGGCAGATACTAGCAAGACGGTAGATACTAGCATGACGGTAGATACTAGCAAGACGGTAGATACTAGCATGACGGCAGATACTAGCAAGACGGTAGGTATTAGCAAGACGGCAGATACTAGCAAGACGGTAGATGCTAGCATGACGGTAGATATTAGCAAGACTGTAGATACTAGCAAGACGGTAGATGCTTGCATGACGGTAGATATTAGCAAGACGGCAGATACTAGCATGACGGTAGATGCTAGCATGACGGTAGATATTAGCAAGACTGTAGATACTAGCAAGACGGCAGATACTAGCATGACGGCAGATACTAGCAAGACGGCAGATACTAGCAAGATGGTAGATACTAGTAAGACGGCAAGTACTAGCAAGACGGCAGATACTAGCATGACGGTAGATATTAGCAAGACGGTTGATACTAGAAAGACGGCAGATACTAGCATGACGGCAGATACTAGCAAAACGGTAGATACTAGCATGACGGTAAATACTAGCAAGACGGTAAATACTAGCAAGACGGTGGATACTAGCATGACGGTAGATATTAGCAAGACGGCAGATACTAGCAAGACGGCAGATACTAGCAAGACGGTAAATACTAGCATGACGGTAGATACTAGCATAACGGTATATACTAGTAAGACGGTAGATACTAGCAAGACGGTGCATATTAGCAGGACGGTAAATACTAGCAAGATGGTGGATAGTAGCAGGACGGTAAATACTAGCAAGATGGTGGATATTAGCAAGACGGTAAATACTAGCAAGACGGCAGACACTAGCAAGACGGTAGATACTAGCAAGACAGTAAATACTAGCATGACGGTAGATACTAGCATAACGGTATATACTAGTAAGACGGTAGATACTAGCAAGACGGTGCATATTAGCAGGACGGTAAATACTAGCAAGATGGTGGATAGTAGCAGGACGGTAAATACTAGCAAGATGGTGGATATTAGCAAGACGGTAAATACTAGCATGGCGTTAGATACTAGCATAACGGTAGATACTAGTAAGACGGTTGATACTAGCATGACCGTAGATACTAGTATGACGGTAGATACTAGCAAGACGGCAGACACTAGCAAGACGGTAGATACTAGCAAGACGGTAAATACTAGCATGACCGTAGATACTAGCATAACGGTAGATACTAGCAAGACGGCAGATACTAGCATGACGGTAGATATTAGCAAGACGGCAGATACTAGCAAGACGGCAGATACTAGCAAGACGGTAAATACTAGCATGACGGTAGATACTAGCATAACGGTATATACTAGTAAGACGGTAGATACTAGCAAGATGGCGGATATTAGCAAGACGATAGATACTAGCATGACCGTAGATACTAGCATGACGGTAGATACTAGCATGACGGTAGATACCAGGATGACGGTGGATATTAGTAAGACGGCAGATACTAGCATGACGGTAGAAATTAGCAAGACGGCAGATAATAGCAAGACGGTAGATATTAGCAAAACGGCAGTTACTAGCAAGACGGTAGATACTAGCAAGACGTTAGATATTAGCAAGACAGCAGATACTAGCAAGACGGCAGATACTAGCATGACGGTAGATATTAGCAAGACGGTAAATGCTAGCATGGCGGTAGATACTAGCATAACGGTAGATACTAGTAAGACGGTAGATACTAGCAAGACGGCGGATATTAGCAAGACGGCAGATACTAGCATGACGGTAGATACTAGCAAGACGGTAGATACTAGCATGACCGTAGATACTAGCATGACGGTAGATACTAGCATGGCGGTAGATACTAGGATGACGGTGGATATTAGCAAGACGGCAGATACTAGCATGACGGTAGAAATTAGCAAGACGGCAGATAATAGCAAGACGGTAGATACTAGCATGACGGTAGATACTAGCATGACGGTAGATACTACCAAGACGATAGATATTAGCAAAGCGGCAATTACTAGCAAAACTGTAGGTACTAGCAAGACGGTAGATATTAGCAAGACGATAGATACTAGCAAGACGGCAGATATTAGCAAGACGGTAGATACTAGCAAGACGGTAGATACTAGCATGACGGTAGAAATTAGCAAGATGGCAGATACTAGCAAGACGGTAGATACTAGCATGACGGTAGATACTAGCAAGACGGTAGATATTAGCAAGACGGTAGATACTAGCATGACGGTAGATACTAGCAAGACGGTAGATATTAGCAAGACGGTAGATACTAGCAAGACGGCAGATATTAGCAAGACGGTAGATACTAGCATGGCGGTAGATACTAGCATGACAGTGGATATTAGCAAGACGGTAGATATTAGCATGACGGTAGATACTAGCATGACGGTAGATACTAGCAAGACGGCAGATATTATAAAGACGGTAGGTACTAGCATGACGGTAGATACTAGCAAGACGGTAGATACTAGCAAGACGGCAGATATTAGCAAGACGGTAGATACTAGCAAGACGGCAGATACTAGCAACACGGTGGATATTAGCAAGACGGTAGATACTAGCAAGACGGTAGATACTAGCAAGACGGTAGATACTAGCAAGACGGTAGATACTAGCAAGACGGCGGGTTCAATCCCGGCCGGGGGTATGGTTTAAGACGGTGGATATTAGCAAGACGGTAGATACTAGCATGACGGTAGATACTAGCAAGACGGTAAATACTAGCATGACGGTAGATACTAGCATAACGGTATATACTAGTAAGACGGTAAATACTAGCAAGACGGTGCATATTAGCAGGACGGTAAATACTAGCAAGATGGTGGATAGTAGCAGGACGGTAAATACTAGCAAGATGGTGGATATTAGCAAGACGGTAAATACTAGCATGGCGGTAGATACTAGCATAACGGTAGATACTAGTAAGACGGTAGATACTAGCAAGACGGCGGATATTAGCAAGACGATAGATACTAGCATGACGGTAGATACTAGCAAGACGGTAGATACTAGCATGACCGTAGATACTATTATGACGGTAGATACTAGCAAGACGGCAGACACTAGCAAGACGGTAGATACTAGCAAGACGGTAAATACTAGCATGACCGTAGATACTAGCATAACGGTAGATACTAGCAAGACGGCAGATACTAGCATGACGGTAGATATTAGCAAGACGGCAGATACTAGCAAGACGGCAGATACTAGCAAGACGGTAAATACTAGTATGACGGTAGATACTAGCATAACGGTATATACTAGTAAGACGGTAGATACTAGCAAGACGGTGCATATTAGCAGGACGGTAAATACTAGCAAGATGGTGGATAGTAGCAGGACGGTAAATACTAGCAAGATGGTGGATATTAGCAAGACGGTAAATACTAGCATGGCGGTAGATACTAGCATAACGGTAGATACTAGTAAGACGGTAGATACTAGCATGACCGTAGATACTAGCATGACGGTAGATACTAGCATGACCGTAGATACTAGCATGACGGTAGATACTAGCATGACGGTAGATACCAGAATGACGGTGGATATTAGTAAGACGGCAGATACTAGCATGACGGTAGAAATTAGCAAGACGGCAGATAATAGCAAGACGGTAGATATTAGCAAAACGGCAGTTACTAGCAAGACTGTAGGTACTAGCAAGACGGTAGATATTAGCAAGACAGCAGATACTAGCAAGACGGCAGATACTAGCATGACGGTAGATATTAGCAAGACGGTAAATGCTAGCATGGCGGTAGATACTAGCATAACGGTAGATACTAGCAAGACGGTAGATACTAGCAAGACGGCGGATATTAGCAAGACGGCAGATACTAGCATGACGGTAGATACTAGCAAGACGGTAGATACTAGCATGACCGTAGATACTAGCATGACGGTAGATACTAGCATGACGGTAGATACTAGCATGGCGGTAGATACTAGGATGACGGTGGATATTAGCAAGACGGCAGATACTAGCATGACGGTAGAAATTAGCAAGACGGCAGATAATAGCAAGACGGTAGATACTAGCATGACGGTAGATACTAGCATGACGGTAGATACTAGCAAGACGATAGATATTAGCAAAGCGGCAATTAGTAGCAAAACTGTAGGTACTAGCAAGACGGTAGATATTAGCAAGACGGCAGATATTAGCAAGACGGTAGATACTAGCAAGACTGTAGATACTAGCATGACGGTAGAAATTAGCAAGATGGCAGATACTAGCGAGACGGTAGATACTAGCATGACGGTAGATACTAGCAAGACGGTAGATATTAGCAAGACGGTAGATACTAGCATGATGGTAGATACTAGCAAGACGGTAGATATTAGCAAGACGGTAGATACTAGCAAGACGGCAAATATTAGCAAGACGGTAGATACTAGCATGACGGTAGATACTAGCATGACAGTGGATATTAGCAAGACGGTAGATATTAGCATGACCGTAGATACTAGCATGACGGTAGATACTAGCAAGACGGCAGATATTAGAAAGACGGTAGGTACTAGCATGACGGTAGATACTAGCATGACGGTAGATACTAGCAAGACGGTAGATACTAGCAAGACGGTAGATACTAGCAAGACGGCAGATATTAGCAAGACGGTAGATACTAACAAGACGGCAGATACTAGCAACACGGTGGATATTAGCAAGACGGTAGATACTAGCAAGACGGCAGATACTAGCAAGACGGTAGATACTAGCAAGACGGCGGGTTCAATCCCGGCCGGGGGTATGGTTTAAGACGGTGGATATTAGCAAGACGGTAGATACTAGCATGACGGTAGATACTAGCATGACGGTAGATACTAGCAAGACGGTAGATACTAGGATGACGGTGGATATTAGCAAGACAGCAGATACTAGCAAGACGGTAGATACTAGCAAGACGGCAGATACTAGCAAGACGGTAGAACCTAGCATGACGGTAGATACACAAGAACATAAGAGAGGAGGAACACTGCAGCAGACCTGTTGGCCCATACTAGGCAGGTCCTTTACAGATCCACCCCACTAATAGAATATTTGCCCTCATAAGAACATAAGATCATAAGCAATAATCGCTGCAACAGGCCTACTGGCCTATGCAAGGCAGCTCCAATTCTCGTACCGGCTTAAGCCAGTACCTTGACCTAGTGAGGTCAGACACGTCACTTAAGGGATGAGCAGTGCGTCCGACCTAGTAGCTAGTCAGGTCCAACTCACACCCACCCACACCCACTCATAAGAACATAAGAAAGAAGGAACACTGCAGCAGGCCCACCGACCCACGAGAAGCAGGTCCATGTCCCCATTGTAGATACTAGCAAGACGGTGGATATTAGCAAGACGGTAGATACTAGCAAGACAGTAAATATCAGCAAGAGGTAGACGGTAGATACTAGCAAGAGGTAGACGGTAGATGCTAGCAAGAGGTAGACGGTAGATACTAGCAAGAAGTAGACGGTAGATACTAGAAAGGGGTAGACGGTAGATACTAGCAAGAGGTAGACGGTAGATGCTAGCAGGAGGTAGACGATATATACTGGCAAGAGGTAGACGGTAGATACTAGCAAGAAGCAGACGGTAGATACTAGCAAGAAGTAGACGGTAGATATTAGCAAGGGGTAGGCGTTAGATGCTAGCAAGAGGTAGACGGTAGATGCTAGCAAGTAGACGGTAGATGCTAGCAACAAGTAGACGGTAGATACTAACAAGAGGTAGACGGTAGATGCTAGCAAGACGGTAGATACTAGCAAGAAGTAGACGGTCGATACTAGCAAAGGGTAGACGGTAGATACTAGCAAGGGGTAGACGGTAGATACTAGCAAGGGGTAGACGGTAGACACTAGCAAGAGGTAGACGGAAGATGCTAGCAAGACGGTAGACAACAGAAATTAAAGCTATTGATAACAGATAGAAAAGGCGGGATGTATAGGGAGACAACATCTAGTTCGACTCCGTCTCCCCTCCCTTCTTCCCTCCCTCCCTTCATCCTTCCCTCCCTCTCCTCCCCTCTCTCACTCCCTCCCTCTTCCTCCATCCTTCCCTCCCTCCCTCCCTCCCTCCCTCCCTACCCTCGGCTCGCCTCATCTGTAATTACATTAACCCTCGTAAAGTGAGGGGGAAGTGAGAGCAGAGGGAGGGGATGGAAGGGGGAGAGAGACACCTGTTAACAGGCCCTCACAAGGGGAAGGGGAGACACTTGTTAACAGGACCTTACAAGGGGAGACCCCTTTTAACAGGAACTTACAAGAGGAGTGGAGAGACAGTAAGACCTTACATGTGGAGGGGAGAAACATCTGTTAACAGGAACTTACTATAAGGGGAGGGGAAGAGAGATATCTCTTAACAGAAACTTATAAGGGAACGGGGACAGAGACATCTGTTAACAGAAACTTATAAGATAGGAGAGGAGAAATATCTGTTAACAGGAACTTACAAGGAGAGGAGAGAGACAACTGTCTCTAGGGTTTTTATAGTGTAGTCATTACTAGGGCTGGAAGCCCTAGTAATGACTACAGTACAAGCCTAGTTAAAGACTCAATTACAGTCACTGTAAACGACGTGGTTCTTGATCTGGATATAAAAACAAAATAATTCGTGTGGGCACCAGCCTGGAGAATATGCAAATATGGACTAGCTTGAAAAAAATACATGGAATATATCAGCATGACCAGCCAAGGAACAGCCACACTCTCTTGGGTGAAGAAGTTTGTTATTCCAAGATCTGCACATACCGTATTTTCCGGTATATAAGTCGCACGAGTATATGAGACGTATAAGGTGATGTTTGGAAGCAATTGTAACGTAACGTTAGTAAACAACTGCTGAAGTGTAACACAGAGCCGACCCTTGACCCTGACCTTGAGCATATAAGGCGCAGGCTGATTTTCCAAAACTTTCTGTAGGGAAAAAAATGTGCTCCTTATACGATGGAGAATGTTGCAGTTCCACCCTACAGAGTGTAGTTAATTAATAAACAAGAGATAGTGCATTATACAAAGTGCATGGCGTTCCGTGTGACCAGAGCGAGGCGTGTAAGGCCACGCCAATATAACTGAACACTGAAACTGCAACCATTCAGAGAGAAATTACTTTTTGTTTTTAGCGCCAAGAAAGGGAGAGTAATGATATGAAATGGCAAGCATATATCACCACCTGGGAACCATGTTGGACTGGCGGTTAAGGAAAATAGGCAAGATTGTGTGTGAAGGTTGATATATGTGTTGAAGAGTCGTTCATATACAACGAGTTAACACCACAAATGATGTGGTCGAAGTTATGGTAGTTAAAAGTGAGAATTACATTCTAGTTATTGTACTTGTATATAAACCAGCAGATGCAACCTTCCCAGCAGTCAGAGAACAACGACTGAAAACTGAATGCCGTTTTGAAAGCCTATCCAACCCGGCTCCAGATACACTGTTGCTAGGATATTTTAGTTTAAGACACCTAAAAGAGAAGTATGTAGCAGAGACTGTAATAGCAGAGAGAATCACATGAGCTAGTTTGCATAAACAGTCTCCTACAAATAAACTACTAAGACTCTGCAACAAATTTCTTTCATTCCAGTAAACAACAGAACCGACCAAACTAGAAAAAACTCTAGATCTTATATTCATAAATATTGAAGACCTGGTGGTAAACATTATAGAGTGGAAGACAGTAAACTCAGACCACAACTTAACAGAAGTTCAGACCTGCACTCTCACTGGTCATAATCAGCATAACACACTTGTGCAAAATTGCATTTATCTGAATGTAACTCATTATGTACATAACAGTAAATGATAACAAAGATAATTATTATTTATCAGAGTTACATAGACAAGTAGGAATTTGGGACACCTAGGTCGCAAAAATGTCCCCCTTCGATACCTACCACTGTCATATCCACAAGTTGCTCTGGACTGTTGCATAAAAACGGGTATTAAGTCTGAAGTAACACACACAGAGTCTGTTTGGATAGAATTTTCAGAGGGGCATATAAAACTGATTTTAGGAGTGATATACCGTCCCCCAAACTTAGATAGGGACCAAGGGAGACTACTATGGGAGGAAATTGATAAGGCCACGAGGTACGATAATGTAGTAATTCTAGGAGACTTTAACTTTAGTCATATTGATTGGAATTTCTTGACTGGGAATTTAGAATCATACGACTTCTTAGAAGTAGTTCAGGATTGTTTTTTGAAGCAGTTTGTGACAGAACCTACAAGGGGAAATAACCTGCTTGACTTAGTTCTGGCAAACAATGAATCCCTTGTTAATAATTTAGAAATTTCAGAGGAACTGGGTGCTAGCGACCACAAATCAATTACATTTAGCATTAAATGGAAGTACGATAGTAGCGATAACTCAATAACAGTCCCAGATTTTCGCTTAGCAGATTACGATGGGCTTAGAGAACACTTATCATCTGTTGACTGGGGTAACGAAGAGAGGTATCAATATGACAGTTTTCTGAACACTATACATGCTGCTCAAAGAACGTTTATCCCATATAAAGAAATTAGATCAAATAGAAATGACTCAAAATGGATGAATAATAGGTTCAAATATCTACTAGGGCTTAAGAAAGGAATTTATAGGCGTATCAAAAGAGGTGAGGGTCATCTTATGAATCAGTATATTGACATTAAGAGGGACATTAAAAAGGGGATAAGAAAAGCTAAAAGGGACTATGAAATTAAAGTTGCTAGGGATTCTAAAACTAACCCAAAACGTTTTTTCCAGGTCTATAAAACAAAAGTTAGAGATAAGATAGGTACCCTTAAAAATAACTATGGGCACCTTACTGACAAAGAGAATGAAATGTGCTCGATTTTTAATAATTATTTTCTCTCAGTTTTTACACAGGAAGACACTAACAATATTCCAGTAATTAATTTTTATAGTGGGCTAGAAGAAGATAAATTATGTAACATCACAGTCACTAGTGAAATGGTTGTGAAGCAGATAGACAGACTGAAGCAAAATAAGTCGCCGGGTCCTGATGAGGTTTTTTCAAGGGTTCTTAAGGAATGCAAAATGGAATTCTGTGAACCATTAACTAATATTTTTAATTTATCTCTTCAAACAGGTGTAGTGTCTGATATGTGGAAGATGGCTAATGTAATTCCTATTTTTAAAACAGGGGACAAGTCGTTACCATCAAATTACCGCCCAATAAGCCTGACCTCAATTGTAGGCAAATTACTAGAGTCAATTATAGCGGAGATTATAAGAAGCCATCTCGATAAGCATAGCTTGATTAATGATACTCAGCATGGATTCACAAGAGGCCAGTCTTGTCTAACTAATTTATTAACTTTCTTCAGTAAAGCTTTTGAGGCTGTTGACAACGATAAAGAATTTGATATTATTTACTTAGATTTTAGTAAGGCTTTTGATAGAGTTCCGCACCATAGACTGTTAAAGAAAGTGGCAGCTCATGGCATTGGGGGAAAAGTGCTCTCGTGGATCGAGTCATAGCTCACTGACAGGAAGCAGAGAGTGTCCATAAATGGGGTTAAATCCGAGTGGGGATCTGTAACAAGTGGCGTTCCACAGGGATCAGTCTTGGGCCCGTTGTTGTTTATAATATATATCAATGATCTTGATGAGGGAATTACTAGTGATATGAGCAAATTCGCCGATGAAGAAGCCTACTGTGTAGGCGAAACGTTTCATAATAAAGATACCTAACTGTTGCATATGTGTCTTACCTAACAACCTGTCGGTATTTTATACCATTTTAATGTTCAATCTGTCAGACACTGCAACACAAGGGTATCTTGGTACAGACCTGCAATCAACTTCGACAACTTCCACTAGTGAGAGGGGCTGGATTTGAGAGGGACCTGACCTCTCAACATCTGAGTTCTTACCTCTCCTAGTGGCCTACGTCTCACCTCTTGGCGCTATAAAAAGCTCCATCCTGTCACTTCTTCTCCATATTGTTTCATACTATGGAACAATGCTCTTTTCCAGACTGAGGGACTGACCACCTCAAAACTTTAAGGGTGATGGACTGATTACATCGTCTTCAAGTATCTTCTGCTTCTATCAACTTTCCTGTACTTGACTGAAGAAGCCTACTGTGTAGGCGAAACGTTTCATAATAAAGATACCTAACTGTTGCATATGTGTCTTACCTAACAACATAGGTAGGATAATTGATTCAAACGTAGATGCTATGGAACTTCAGGAGGATTTAAACAAACTCTATTCTTGGTCAGAAAAGTGGCAGATGCAGTTCAATGTAGATAAATGCAAGGTTCTGAAGCTTGGGAGTGCCCATAACCCTAGTACTTATAAGTTAAATGATGTAGAACTTAGCCATACAGATTGCGAAAAGGACTTGGGGGTTATGGTGAGCAGCAACCTTAAACCAAGACAGCAATGCCTAAGCGTACGTAATAAGGCAAACAGATTACTGGGATTTTATCAAGAAGTGTAAGCAACAGAAGTCCAGAGGTCATACTGCAGCTTTATACATCATTAGTAAGGCCTCACCTAGATTATGCAGCTCAGTTCTGGTCTCCATATTACAGAATGGACATAAATTCGTTAGAAAACATTCAGCGTAGGATGACTAAATTAATACATAGCATTAGAAATCTTCCTTATGAAGAAAGATTGAAGACTCTTAAGTTACATTCACTTGTTAGACGAAGAATGAGGGGAGACCTGATCGAAGTGTATAAGTGGAAGATAGGTATTAACAAAGGGGATATTAATAAGGTCTTGAGGATGTCTCTCCAAGAGAGAACCCGCAGTAATGGATTTAAATTAGATAAGTTTAGATTTAGAAAGGACATAGGAAAGTATTGGTTTGGAAATAGGGTAGTTGATGAGTGGAACAGTCTACCTAGTTGTGTAAGAGAGGTATAAAATACCGACAATATGAAAGTTAAGACACATGTGCAACATCTGGATATCTTTATTGTAGACGTTTCGCCATCCAGTGGCTTTATCAATACAGATTCTAGGACATAATAGGAAGACAGTAGAACTATATACAAAAGATGAGGTAATCAGTCCCTCGGCCTTGGAGTTAGTGTTCACAGCATCGTGGTGGAGGAGAATCTGGAGCAAAGGCAAGAAGACTGACATTTATATAGGCGTCAGTGGAAGGGACGGGCAGCAGACGAGGGCAGTCACTGGTAGGCAGGATTCCCCAGTGGAAGTAGGTCCTTCCCAAAGAGATGGGTTAGTTGCAGCAGCCGTGAAGAAGGTCTTGCAGATGTCCTCTGAACCAAGATTCCATGATGTTGCAGTGTCTGACAAGTTGTGTAAGAGAGGTATAAAATACCGACAATATGAAAGTTAAGACACATGTGCAACATCTGGATATCTTTATTGTAGACGTTTCGCCATCCAGTGGCTTTATCAGTACAGATTCTAGGACATAATAGGAAGACAGTAGAACTATATACAAAAGATGAGGTAATCAGTCCCTCGGCCTTGGAGTTAGTGTTCACAGCATCGTGGTGGAGGAGAATCTGGAGCAAAGGCAAGAAGACTGACATTTATATAGTCGTCCCTTCCACTGACGCCTATATAAATGTCAGTCTTCTTGCCTTTGCTCCAGATTCTCCTCCACCACGATGCTGTGAACACTAACTCCAAGGCCGAGGGACTGATTACCTCATCTTTTGTATATAGTTCTACTGTCTTCCTATTATGTCCTAGAATCTGTATTGATAAAGCCACTGGATGGCGAAACGTCTACAATAAAGATATCCAGATGTTGCACATGTGTCTTAACTTTCATATTGTCGGTATTTTATACCTCTCTTACACAACTTGTCAGACACTGCAACATCATGGAATCTTGGTTCAGAGGACATCTGCAAGACCTTCTTCACGGCTGCTGCAACTAACCCATCTCTTTGGGAAGGACCTACTTCCACTGGGGAATCCTGCCTACCAGTGACTGCCCTCGTCTGCTGCCCGTCCCTTCCACTGACGCCTATATAAATGTCAGTCTTCTTGCCTTTGCTCCAGATTCTCCTCCACCACGATGCTGTGAACACTAACTCCAAGGCCGAGGGACTGATTACCTCATCTTTTGTATATAGTTCTACTGTCTTCCTATTATGTCCTAGAATCTGTATTGATAAAGCCACTGGATGGCGAAACGTCTACAATAAAGATATCCAGATGTTGCACATGTGTCTTAACTTTCAACAGTCTACCTAGTTGGGTTATTGATGCTGGGACTTTGGGTAATTTCAAATTTAGGTTGGATAAGTACATGAGTGGGAGGGGTTGGATTTGAGTGGGACTTTCACATCAGAGCTTATTTCTTGGGTGGCATTGAAAATTGGGTTGGGCAAATGTTTTGTTAATGGGATGAATTGTAAAGGACCTGCCTAGTATGGGCCAACAGGCCTCCTGCAGTGTTCCTCCTTTCTTATGTTCTTATGTTATCAAATGAAAAACACATCACCAGGAATGCTGGTAAATATGTAAATTTTTGGACTGTATATTAAAAATAATAAATGGTTGTTTAATATATTTATAGATGGGGTTGTAAGAGAAGTAAATGCGAGGGTCTTGGCAAGAGGCGTGGAGTTAAAAGATAAAGAATCACACACAAAGTGGGAGTTGTCACAGCTGCTCTTTGCCGATGACACTGTGCTCTTGGGAGATTCTGAAGAGAAGTTGCAGAGATTGGTGGATGAATTTGGTAGGGTGTGCAAAAGAAGAAAATTAAAGGTGAATACAGGAAAGAGTAAGGTTATGAGGATAACAAAAAGATTAGGTGATGAAAGATTGAATATCAGATTGGAGGGAGAGAGTATGGAGGAGGTGAACGTATTCAGATATTTGGGAGTGGACGTGTCAGCGGATGGGTCTATGAAAGATGAGGTGAATCATAGAATTGATGAGGGAAAAAGAGTGAGTGGTGCACTTAGGAGTCTGTGGAGACAAAGAACTTTGTCCTTGGAGGCAAAGAGGGGAATGTATGAGAGTATAGTTTTACCAACGCTCTTATATGGGTGTGAAGCGTGGGTGATGAATGTTGCAGCGAGGAGAAGGCTGGAGGCAGTGGAGATGTCATGTCTGAGGGCAATGTGTGGTGTGAATATAATGCAGAGAATTCGTAGTTTGGAAGTTAGGAGGAGGTGCGGGATTACCAAAACTGTTGTCCAGAGGGCTGAGGAAGGGTTGTTGAGGTGGTTCGGACATGTAGAGAGAATGGAGCGAAACAGAATGACTTCAAGAGTGTATCAGTCTGTAGTGGAAGGAAGGCGGGGTAGGGGTCGGCCTAGGAAGGGTTGGAGGGAGGGGGTAAAGGAGGTTTTGTGTGCGAGGGGCTTGGACTTCCAGCAGGCATGCGTGAGCGTGTTTGATAGGAGTGAATGGAGACAAATGGTTTTTAATACTTGACGTGCTGTTGGAGTGTGAGCAAAGTAACATTTATGAAGGGATTCAGGGAAACCGGCAGGCCGGACTTGAGTCCTGGAGATGGGAAGTACAGTGCCTGCACTCTGAAGGAGGGGTGTTAATGTTGCAGTTTAAAAACTGTAGTGTAAAGCACCCTTCTGGCAAGACAGTGATGGAGTGAATGATGGTGAAAGTTTTTCTTTTTCGGGCCACCCTGCCTTGGTGGGAATCGGCCAGTGTGATAATAAAATAAATATATATATATATATATATATATATATATATATATATATATATATATATATATATATATATATATACACACAATTACATAACAGAGGGAAAATATATCTTAATATCACTCACCAATTTGACTGGAGATTAATGTGTATCATACTCAGAAAACCTCACTCTAACTAAATCTATGAAAATAATGCTGGCCAGAATTATACACAAATCTAGAGAGCTTATCTGAGGTTCCTGGAGCTGTCTTGTCCAGTCGTCTGATATCTCAAGTTATGCAGGAATGCACATCCAACAATTTTGCCTCCTATTTGAGAGGTGTCAACACAATTTTAACCTCTAGAGCACGAAAAATTCTTCCCATTATACCAACGTTTGTACAAAATTCAAAACCAAGATGGCGAGTCTCGTCTGCGCAGACGCAGGCTTTCCGTTTTCTATGGCATAAATATTATTAAATACAGTATGGCCATCTATTTACATATAAATACTGAATTTCTGGAAAATATATACAGTATTTTCCACAACACACAACTATGTGGGTATATTCAACAAAATTAACTTTAACAACAAGAACATTAAATAGGAGCTAATAAATCAAAAGATAATATGATAAATGACACAACTAAATCAGCACTTTGAGAGGATGAACTCACTGACACTAGAAATATGCGCATATTACAAGAGATGAGGGTAATATGCAGGTGGGACAGGGAGACGTGTGCCCTCTATAAACGAAGACGATAAATAACAGAGTTTCTCCAAGGAAGCAGACCTTCTGATAGCACTGGCTATCAGAAGGTTGGAGAATGTTGACCTCCAAACGAATACATCATACAAAGTCCAGGAGAGTCAAAGACAGCTAAATGTCATAAAAAAAATTAAGAAAAATCGAAAACGCTTCTTCTCATCAAATGCAAAATCTATTGCAAAAATAACATCTAGCATCGGACCTTTGATTAGAGGAGATAGAATACACACACTGACGTCAACAAAGAAACGAGTGAAATCCTTAAAGTCCTAGTACGACTCAGTGTTCAGTGAACACTGAGTCGTACTGAAGATTAACGACCCAAATGAGTTCTTCATGAACGAGACACAAACTGCTGGAGGCATCTCCATAATCTCTGTTATAAACCCTGACCCCACTTGACCTCGAAAAAGCCGCTGATTGTACGCCTATGCATTCCACCCCCTAACCAGGGGAACTCCATATTCATCAAGAATTATAAGAAACCCTTATTACGTGCCTTAAATATTCTATGGAGAAGGAATTTATACAATGGTGTTATCCCACAGTCATTAGAAACCACTGGTATTGCCCCACTGCACAAGGTGGTAATATTGCAGTGGGAAAAACTACAGGAGAAAAGCACTAATGGCCTACATTACCAGAGATCTTTTAAATGGTTCTAAGCAGCAAGAATGCTAATCACACGTATGACAGCGTTGTACAACCCAGATCAACATGGGTTCACAACAGGTCGCTCTTGCCTTTCGCAGTTGCTGGACCATTACGACATGGTGTTGGATAAAAATATAGGAAAGAAAAATGCAGATGTTGTATACACCGACTTTGCAAAAGTCTTTGACAAGTGCAACCATGGAGTAATTGTACACAAAAGACGTACCAAGGAATAGTTGAGAAGGTAGGTAAATGGATATTTATCTTCCTAAAATGATACTAGAAGAATTTATCTCTAACCTTTATACGAAATTACTACTTGTGAAAATATAAGGCTTGGCAAACAGTGTATGATATCTCCGATGAAAAGAGAGTCCAGCCGGGCTGTGGTTCGTACGCTGTACTGCGTGCGGCCGGCCGTAACAGCCTGGTTGATCAGGCGATGATTCATTGTGAGGCCTGGTCATGGACGGGACCGCGGAGGCATTGACCCTCCAGAATACCCTCCAGTAAACTCCAGGTAGGGGGAGCAATGAATAAAGTGAGAGACAGCTCTTTAAGTGTAAAGGGACCACGACTCTTCTACTACGTAAGATGGATTGCCATCAGACCCCTGGCTGTCATCAAGAAGGAACTCGACAAATTCCTCAAAACGTTTTCTGAGCAGTTGGATGTGGTACATACGTTGGATTGCAGGCAGCAGCCATCAACACCTTGATCAGTTAGGCCAACCTGGTCTAGAACAGGGCAGTCAGGACGTTGACCTATGGAAGCGACTATGGGTAACCTACAATTAACCTGCAAATTATGATGTATCTTTTTCTTTTGCTTTTATTCCAAGAAGATACTGGCAAGAGACGTCAAACACTTCCAGTATTTTAGGTGCATGACTGGATTCATGTGTGCGGTGAAGGTCCACTGTAAGGTCTCTGGGTCTGCAGTTTCGTCTGCCTTGAAAGGGGCTGTTATGTTACAGCAATATTCCTGCCTGAAGAGAACAACTTAAAGAGAAATATCATTGATCTGGCATCTCTTGTTTTGAATGTTTTCGTTATGTATCCTTCCATTTTGTTATGTATCCTTCCATTTTGTTATGTATCCTTCCATTTTGTTATGCATCCTTCCATTTTGTTATGTATCCTTCCATTTTGTTATGCATCCTTCCATTTTGTTATGTATCCTTCCATTTTGTTATGCATCCTTCCATTTTGTTATGTATCCTTCCATTTTGTTATGTATCCTTCCATTTTGTTATGTATCCTTCCATTTTGTTATGTATCCTTCCATTTTGTTATGTATCCTTCCATTTTGTTATGTATCCTTCCATTTTTTTATGTATCCTTCCATTTTGTTATGTATCCTTCCATTTTGTTACGTAACCTTCCATTTTCCCCGCGGTGTGATAACGACACTGATGTTATCCTCGACAGTAATATCCTCTGACATTATATCTCCTAAGTCCTTCATGTTAGTTGTCGTTTTATTGAGATGTTAGACTCAGTTTTATACTTCATTTTAGTTTTTATTTCCAAAATTTTTCATAAAAGAATAAGTAAAAATTGTCCTCCCAAACACAATACCGTTTTCTATTGCCCACTGGAAGACTTGGTATATATCTTGGAGATCACAGTGTCTTCCAGGGATGCCACTGTTACGCAGATTCTGCAAAGGATGATACATAGCTATGATTTATATCCTTGTCCGTGTCGAATATGAGGATGAGGAAGAGAATGATGAGGAACTTTTATCAATGTGGCAGCCTTTGACCTTTGCCTGTTTACTTTCCACTCTTATTTTCGTTTGTTAGAAAGTTAAAGAACGTTATGTCTTCTTTTCCAACTATTCCTTTTGCACACACTTTGTGCTATCAGACCATGATAGCGCTTGTCGAAGGCTTTAGCGAAGTCTGTTTACTAAGGCCACATTATGTTTGTCTTCCGGTGCATTCAGTACTGTATAATAATGGTCCAGTAGTTGTGAGAGGCAAGAGCGACCTGTTCTAAACCCATGTTGCCCTGGGTTGTGCAGCTGTTGTGAAGCGAAGTTGGGTAGCGATCTTCTTTTTACTCTCTCTAAGATTTTAATAATGTGGGACGTCAGTTCTATCTGTCTATATTTCTTTGTCATTGTTTTACTGCCACGTTTGTGGAGTGGGGCTACATCTGTTGTTTTTAAATATAATAATAATAATAATGATAATAATAATAATAATCTTTATTTCTATAAGTACATGTACAAGGTATACAGACATAGCTGACATCAGTGACATACTACTATATAGAAAGCCGCTTGTTATGCTGAGCATTTCGGGCAAATTAGGTCAGTTTTGTCCCAGGATGCGACCCACACCAGTCAACTAACACCCAGGTACCCATTTTAAACTGATGGGTGAACAGGGACAGTGACAGTAGGTATCTCATGGAAACACGTCCCCTAATGTTTTCCAGCCGTACCGGAGGAGGTTCGAACCTCGGACCTCAGTGTGTGAGCTGAGTGCACTAGCGATCCAGCTACGGGACACCTAATAGCTGTTGGATAACCCTTATGTCTCAATTTCCTGTCTTTTGAACATTTAATACATGCAATAAGAGTTTCTTTTAATTATTAATAAAAATTAAGTTTGACGAGTCTGAGCCTGGAGCAGAGTGCATGGTCAAGCTACCAATGTCTGTGTCGAAGTCAGGCGGGGAATATTCCAAAAGTTGTAAATATTGACACAGTTTGGAATTTTGTTCATGAAGAATTCATTCGGATTGTCACCCTTCAGTCTGATTAACTGTTCAGCAAACACAGTGACATTCAGACTTTAGTTCACTCATTTCTTTGCTGTCATCAGTGTAGTCCCAGCAGGTGAAATCGCAGATCTGGAGAGTGTACAGAGATCCTTTACTGCACGTATAAGTTCTGTCAAGCACCTTAACTACTGGGAAAGCTTGGAAGCACTTGACTTGTACTCGTTGGAACGCAGGAGAGAGAGATATATCATAATCTACACTTGGAAAATCTTGGAAGGAATGGTCCCAAATCTGCACACAGAAATCACTCCCTACGAAAGTAAAAGATTGGGCAGGCGATGCAAAATGCCGCCAATAAAAAGTAGGGGCGCCACTGGTACACTAAGAGAAAACACCATAAGTGTCCGGGGTCCAAAACTGTTCAACAGCCTCCCATCAAGCATTAGGGGAATTGCCAATAAACCCCTGGCTGCCTTCAAGAGAGAGCTGGACAGATACCTAAAGTCGGTGCCGGATCAGCCGGGCTGTGGCTCGTACGTCGGACTGCGTGCGTCCAGCAGTAACAGCCTAGTTGATCAGGCCCTGATCCATCGGGAGGCCTGGTCATGGACCGGGCCGCGGGGGCGTTGATCCCCGGAATAACCTCCAGGTAACCTCCAGGTAACCTCCAGGTAACCTCCAGGTAACCTCCAGGTAACCTGCAGGTAACCTGCAGGTAACCTCCAGGTAACCTCCAGGTAACCTCCAGGTAGGTATCTGGCTTGAGTAAGATGTGATGTTTTGCCCTTGATTGTGTATATTTGAGAAAATATATTTGTGATTAATATAAATTTTATTGATAATTTTTATACTTCCCTATCTCTCCTTGACTCCACATGATTCACTGTCTTCTGTTTCTCCAGCCACGACTTTATTCCACACTTTATAGTCCGGCACCCTTGAGAAGTTCTGTGAGTCTCTGTCTTCACCCGTAGCTTGTTGGGAAGATGTCTTAAATGACATGGATCCAAACCAGTGCCTTGAAAGGATCAACTTCCTGGTAGCCGAAGCATGTTCTAAGCATATTCCCCTAAGAAAGAAGAAGAGCAGGAGTAAACTGGAGAGAAAAAGACACTCCCTCTACAGAAGACGACGAAGAGTCACTGAGCTCCCCAGGAGTGCTAGAATATCTGATACACGAAAGGAGGCGCTGACCAGGGAAGTGGAAACTATCGAACTTAAGCTAAATGACTCTTACAGGAACCAGGAGAGACAGGAGGAGCTTAAAGCTATTAGTGAAATTGAAAGAAATTCAAAATATTTCTTTTCATATGCCAAAAACAAGGCAAATACCACATCTAGTATCGGGCCCTTACTCAGACAGGATGGGACTTACACAGACGACAACAAGGAAATGAGTGAAATATTGAAATCCCAGTACGACTCTGTGTTTAGTGAACCACTAATCGGTCTGAGGATCGACGACCCAAATGATTTCTTCATGAATGAGCCTCAAAACTCCATAAGTGTATGCCAGATTTCCGACATTACCCTAACTCCGATAGATTTCGAAAAAGCCATTGACAACATGCCTATGCACTCAGCCCCGGGCCCAGACTCGTGGAACTCTGTTTTCATTAAGAACTGCAAGAAACCCCTCTCGCGTGCCCTAAGTACACTATGGAGGAGGAGCTTGGACATGGGTGAAATTCCACAGTCACTTAAAACAACGGATATAACCCCACTCCATAAAGGTGGCAGCAAAGCATTAGCTAAGAACTATAGACCAATAGCTCTGACATCCCACATCATAAAAATCTTTGAAAGAGTGCTAAGAAGCAGGATTGCAAATCACCTGGATTCCCAAAATCTGCACAATCCAGGGCAACATGGGTTCAGGGCAGGTCGCTCCTGCCTCTCACAACTACTGGATCACTATGACATGGCCTTGGATGCACTGGAAGAAAATCAGAATGCAGATGTAATATACACAGACTTTGCAAAAGCATTTGACAAATGCGATCATGGCGTAATAGCCCATAAAATACGTGCTAAAGGAATAACTGGGAAAGTGGGGAGATGGATCTTCAACTTCCTAACAAATCGAACACAAAGAGTAGTGGTCAACAGAGTTAAATCGGAGGCTGCCATAGTGAAGAGCTCTGTTCCACAAGGCACAGTACTCGCCCCCATCTTATTCCTTATCCTCATATCAGACATAAACAGAGATATACACCACAGCACCGTATCATCCTTTGCGGATGATACTAGGATCTGCATGAGGCTGTCATCTGCTGAGGACGCGGTTAACCTCAAGAAGATATAAACAAAGTTTTCCAGTGGGCAACGGTAAACAATATGATGTTCAATGAGGACAAATTCCAACTACTCCGTTATGGAAAACTGGAGGAGATAATAACTAGAACAGAGTATACTACTGACTCCGGCCATACAATAGAGCGGAAAAATAATGTAAGGGACCTGGGAGTAGTAATGTCTGAGGATCTCACTTTCAAGGATCGCAACAGTGCCACGATCGCACGTGCAAAGAAAATGATAGGATGGATAATGAGAACTTTCAAAACGAGAGATGCCAAGCCCATGATGATCCTTTTCAAATCACTTGTTCTCCCTAGGCTGGAATACTGCTGTACATTAACATCTCCATACAAAGCAGGTGAAATCGCAGATCTAGAGAGTGTACAGAGATCCTTTACTGCACGTATAAGTTCTGTCAAGCACCTTAACTACTGGGAACGCTTGGAAGCACTTGACTTGTACTCGTTGGAACGCAGGAGGGAGAGATATATCATAATCTACACTTGGAAAATCTTGGAAGGAATGGTCCCAAATCTGCACACAGAAATCACTCCCTACGAAAGTAAAAGACTGGGCAGGCGATGCAAAATGCCGCCAATAAAAAGTAGGGGCGCCATTGGTACACTAAGAGAAAACACCATAAGTGTCCGGGGCCCAAAACTGTTCAACAGCCTCCCATCAAGCACTAGGGGAATTGCCAATAAACCCCTGGCTGCCTTCAAGAGAGAGCTGGACAGATACCTAAAGTCAGTGCCGGATCAGCCGGGCTGTGGCTCGTACGTCGGACTGCGTGCGGCCAGCAGTAACAGCCTAGTTGATCAGGCCCTGATCCATCGGGAGGCCTGGTCATGGACCGGGCCGCGGGGGCGTTGATCCCCGGAATAACCTCCAGGTAACCTCCAGGTAGAGGAGAGAGTCTGTCTTCACCCGTAGAGAGGAGAGTGTTTTCACCCGTAGAGGGGAGAGTCTGTCTTCACCCGTAGAGGGGAGAGTGTCTTCACCCGTAGAGGGGAGAGTGTCTTCACCCGTAGAGGGGAGAGTGTCTTGACCCGTAGAGGGGAGAGTCTGTCTTCACCCGTAGAGAGGAGAGTGTTTTCACCCGTAGAGGGGAGAGTCTGTCTTCACCCGTAGAGAGGAGAGTGTTTTCACCCGTAGAGGGGAGAGTCTGTCTTCACCCGTAGAGAGGAGAGTGTTTTCACCCGTAGAGGGGAGAGTCTGTCTTCACCCGTAGAGAGGAGAGTGTTTTCACCCGTAGAGGGGAGAGTCTGTCTTCACCCGTAGAGGGGAGAGTGTCTTCACCCGTAGAGGGGAGAGTCTGTCTTCACCCGTAGAGGGTAGAGTGTCTTCACCCGTAGAGGCGAGAGTGTCTTCACCCGTAGAGGGGAGAGTCTGTCTTCACCCGTAGAGGGGAGAGTGTCTTCACCCGTAGAGGGTAGAGTGTCTTCACCCGTAGAGACGAGAGTGTCTTCACCCGTAGAGGGGAGAGTCTGTCTTCACCCGTAGAGGGGAGAGTGTCTTCACCCGTAGAGGGGAGAGTCTGTCTTCACCCGTAGAGGGTAGAGTGTCTTCACCCGTAGAGGGGAGAGTGTCTTCACCCGTAGAGGGGAGAGTCTGTCTTCACCCGTAGAGGGGAGAGGGTCTTCACCCGTAGAGGGGAGAGTCTGTCTTCACCCGTAGAGGGTAGAGTGTCTTCACCCGTAGAGGGGAGAGTCTGTCTTCACCCGTAGAGGGAAGAGTGTCTTCACCCGTAGAGGGGAGAGTGTCTTCACCCGTAGAGGGGAGAATGTCTTCACCCGTAGAGGGGAGAGTCTGTCTTCACCTGTAGAGTGGAGAGTGTCTTCACCCGTAGAGGGGAGAGTCTGTCTTCACCCGTAGAGGGGAGAGTGTCTTCACCCGTAGAGGGGAGAGTCTGTCTTCACATGTAGAGGGGAGAGTGTCTTCACCCGTAGAGGGGAGAGTCTGTCTTCACCCGTAGAAGGGAGAGTGTCTTCACCTGTAGAGGGGAGAGTGTCTTCACCCGTAGAAGGGAGAGTGTCTTCACCCGTAGAAGGGAGAGTGTCTTCACCCGTAGAAGGGAGAGTGTCTTCACCCGTAGAAGGGAGAGTGTCTTCACCCGTAGAGGGGAGAGTGTCTTCACCCGTAGAAGGGAGAGTGTCTTCACCCGTAGAGGGGAGAGTGTCTTCACCCGTAGAGGGGAGAGTGTCTTCACCCGTAGAGGGGAGAGTCTGTCTTCACCCGTAGAGGGGAGAGTGTCTTCACCCGTAGAAGGAAGAGTGTCTTCACCCGTAGAGGGGAGAGTGTCTTCACCCGTAGAGGGGAGAGTGTCTTCACCTGTAGAGGGGAGAGTGTCTTCACCCGTAGAAGAGAGAGTGTCTTCACCCGTAGAAGGGAGAGTGTCTTCACCCGTAGAAGGGAGAGTGTCTTCACCCGTAGAAGGGAGAGTGTCTTCACCCGTAGAGGGGAGAGTGTCTTCACCCGTAGAAGGGAGAGTGTCTTCACCCGTAGAGGGGAGAGTGTCTTCACCCGTAGAAGGGAGAGTGTCTTCACCCGTAGAAGGGAGAGTGTCTTCACCCGTAGAGGGGAGAGCCTGTCTTCACCTGTAGAGGGGAGAGTGTCTTCACCCGTAGAGGGGAGAGTCTGTCTTCACCCGTAGAGGGGAGAGTGTCTTCACCTGTAGAGGGGAGAGTCTGTCTTCACCCGTAGAGGGGAGAGTGTCTTCACCCGTAGAGGGGAGAGTCTGTCTTCACCCGTAGAGGGGAGAGTGTCTTCACCTGTAGAGGGGAGAGTGTCTTCACCCGTAGAAGGGAGAGTGTCTTCACCCGTAGAAGGGAGAGTGTCTTCACCCGTAGAAGGGAGAGTGTCTTCACCCGTAGAAGGGAGAGTGTCTTCACCCGTAGAAGGGAGAGTGTCTTCACCCGTAGAAGGGAGAGTGTCTTCACCCGTAGAAGGGAGAGTGTCTTCACCCGTAGAAGGGAGAGTGTCTTCACCCGTAGAAGGGAGAGTGTCTTCACCCGTAGAAGGGAGAGTGTCTTCACCCGTAGAAGGGAGAGTGTCTTCACCCGTAGAAGGGAGAGTGTCTTCACCCGTAGAAGGGAGAGTGTCTTCACCCGTAGAAGGGAGAGTGTCTTCACCCGTAGAAGGGAGAGTGTCTTCACCCGTAGAGGGGAGAGTGTCTTCACCCGTAGAGGGGAGAGTGTCTTCACCCGTAGAGGGGAGAGTGTCTTCACCCGTAGAGGGGAGAGTGTCTTCACCCGTAGAAGGGAGAGTGTCTTCACCCGTAGAAGGGAGAGTGTCTTCACCCGTAGAGGGGAGAGTGTCTTCACCCGTAGAGGGGAGAGTGTCTTCACCCGTAGAAGGGAGAGTGTCTTCACCCGTAGAAGGGAGAGTGTCTTCACCCGTAGAAGGGAGAGTGTCTTCACCCGTAGAAGGGAGAGTGTCTTCACCCGTAGAAGGGAGAGTGTCTTCACCCGTAGAGGGGAGAATGTCTTCACCCGTAGAAGGGAGAGTGTCTTCACCCGTAGAAGGGAGAGTGTCTTCACCCGTAGAAGGGAGAGTGTCTTCACCCGTAGAAGGGAGAGTGTCTTCACCCGTAGAGGGGAGAATGTCTTCACCCGTAGAAGGGAGAGTGTCTTCACCCGTAGAGGGGAGAGTGTCTTCACCCGTAGAAGGGAGAGTGTCTTCACCCGTAGAGGGGAGAGTGTCTTCACCCGTAGAGAGGAGAGTGTCTTCACCCGTAGAAGGGGAGTGTCTTCACCCGTAAAAGGGAGAGTGTCTTCACCCGTAGAAGGGAGAGTGTCTTCACCCGTAGAGGGGAGAGTGTCTTCACCCGTAGAAGGGAGAGTGTCTTCACCCGTAGAAGGGAGAGTGTCTGTCTTTTCTTTACCGTGAGTAGTATGTGCCTACAGGAAACTTCCAGTGCCACAGATTTAATTTTCTCTCTGAACACTGGTCTGGTTCTTGTTATTCCAGACATCCTGCAGTTGATGTTTGTAATAACATAGACCCAGTTTCGTACTAGGTTATCAATATTCGTGAATATAAGATCAAAGGTATTTTCTAGTCTAGTTGACCCCGCTATTTGTTTGTTTATTCGAATTTGTTACAGAATTTCAATAGTTCATTTATATCACACCTTCTACACACCTGTCTGTGTTACACCCTCTACACACCTGTCAGTGCTACACTCTCTATACACCTGACTGTGTTACACCCTCTACATAGCTGTGTTACAGTTTCTAAGCATCTGATTGTGTTACACCCTCTACATACCTGACTGTTATACTCTCTAAACTAATTGTGTTATACCCTCTACATACCTGCCTGTTATACCCTCTAAACTAATTGTGTTGCACCCTCTACATACCTGACCGTGTTATACCCTCTAAATTGACAGTATTACATCCTCTACATACCTGTGTTACACTCTCTATACACATATGTTACAGTCTCTACACACCTGGCTATGTTACACCCTATACACACCTGACTGTGTTATTCCCCCTACACACTTGTGTTACACCCCCTACACACATACGTTATACCTCTCTACACACCTGTGTTACGCATTTTATAAACGTGACTGTGTTATACCAATCTACATACCTGACAGTGTTACACCCTGTACACATGACTGGATTATACCCTCTACACACCGGACAGTGTTACAGCTTCTACATACCTGACTGTGTTACACCCTTTACACACATGGTTGTGATACACGCTCTGCACACCTGTGTTACACCCTCTGTACTCCTAACTGTGTACATCCTCTGTACACCTGACTGTGTTGCACACTCTACACACCTGCCAATGTTACACCCTCTGTACACCTGGTTGTGTTACAGCCTCTACAGATTTGTGTTACACCTACATATCTGACTGTGAAACACCCTTTACATACCTGGCCTTGTTACAATCTCTGCACACTTGTGTTACACCCTCTACACACCTATCAGTGTTACACCTTGTACACGTCTGTCAGTGTTACACCCTCTACACCACCTGACTGTGTTACACCCTCAAATGCTTGGAAGCACTTGACTTGTACTCACTGGAACGCAGGCGAGAGAGATATATCATATTCTACACTTGGAAAATCCTAGAAGGAATGGTCCCGAATCTGCACACAGAAATCACTCCCTACGAAAGTAAGAGACTGGGCAGGCGGTGCAAAATACCCCCAATGAAAAGTAGGGGCGCCATTGCTACACTAAGAGAAAACACCATAAGTGTCCTGGGCCCAGAACTGTTCAATAGCCTCCCACCAGGCATAAAGGAGATTACCAATAGGCCCTTGGCTGCCTTCAAGAGGGAGCTGGACAGATACTTAAAGTTGGTGCCGGATCAGTTGGGCTGTGGTTCGTACGTTGGACTACATGCGGCCAGTAGTAACAGCCTGGTTGATCAGGCCCTGATCCACCGGGAGGCCTGGTCGTGGACCGGGCAGCGGGGGCGTTGATCCCCGGAATAACCTCCAGGCAGGCCAGGCATACACCTGTGTTACACCCTCTACACATCTGACCGTGTTACACCCTTTACACATCTGTTATGGTTACACCCTCTACATATCTGTTAGGGCTACACTCTCTACACACTTGTTAGGGTTACACCCTCTACACACCTATTAGGGTTACACCCTCTACACATCTGTTAGGGTTACACCCTCTACACATCTGTTAGGGTTACACCCTCTACACATCTGTTAGGGTTGCACCCTCTACACATCTGTTAGGGTTACACCCTCTACACACCTGTTAGGGTTACACCCTCTACACACCTGTTAGGGCTACACCCTCTACACATCTGTTAGGGTTACACCCTCTACACATCTGTTAGGGTTACACCCTCTACACATCTGTTAGGGTTACACCCTCTACACATCTGTTAGGATTACACCCTCTACACACCTGTTAGGGTTACACCCTCTACACATCTGTTAGGATTACACCCTCTACACACCTGTTAGGGTTACACCCTCTACACATCTGTTAGGGTTACACCCTCTACACATCTGTTAGGGTTACACCCTCTACACATCTGTTAGGGTTACACCCTCTACACACCTGTCAGGGTTACACCCTCTACACACCTGTTAGGGTTACACCCTTTACACACCTGTTAGGGTTACACCCTCTACACATCTGTTAGGGTTACACCCTCTACACATCTGTTAGGGTTACACCCTCTACACACCTGTTAGGGCTACACCCTCTACACATCTGTTAGGGTTACACCCTCTACACATCTGTTAGGGTTACACCCTCTACACACCTATGCTACAACACCTGTTAGGGTTACTATCCTCACCATCGATAGTGTTAGCATGAGCCTCACTATCAGCTTTGATAACACCATCACCACTACTTCATCATCAGTCATCACCATCACCACTACTTCATCATCAGTCATCACACACACACCATCGTCATTGCCGTTACAACCAATTATATCCTCGGTACTACAGTTACAACCACTGTAGCCACTACCATCACCACCACCATCACGACTACCACATCTATCTTCACAACCACCATCAGTACACCACCATCACAACCACCATCAGTACACCACCATCACAACAACCATTACACCATCACAACAACCACCATCACACCATCACAACAATCACCATCACACCATCACAACAACCACCATCACAGCATCACAACAATCACCATCACACCACAACAACCACCATCACAACCACCATCACAACAATCACCATCACAACAACCACCATCACAACCACCACCATCACACCACAACAACCACCATCATAACAACCACCATCACAACAACCACCATCACACCATCACAACAACCACCATCACAATAACCACCATCACAACAACCACCATCACAACAATCACCATCACAATCACCATCACAACCACCATCACACCATCACAACAACCACCAACACATTAACATCACAACCACTATCACACTACCATCACAACAACCACCATCACAACCACCATCACACCATCACAACAACCACCATCACAATAACCACCATCACAACAACCACCATCACAACAATCACCGTCACAATCACCATCACAACCACCATCACAACCACCATCACACCATCACAACAACCACCAACACATTAACATCACAACGACTATCACACTACCATCACAACAACCACCATCACAACCACCATCACACCATCACAACAACCACCAACACATTAACATCACAACCACTATCACACTACCATCACAACAACCACCATTACAATCACAATCACAACCACCATCACAACTACCATCACAACCACCATCACAACATTACAACAACCACCAACACACTAATATCACAACCACTATCACACTACCATCACAACAACCACCGTCACAACCACCATCACACCATCACAGCAACCACCATCACAACAACCACTATCACAACCACCATCACACTATCACAACAACCACCATCACACCACACCATCACATCAACCAATATCACACCATCACAGCCACCATCACACCATCACAACAACCACCATCACAACAACCACCATCATAACAACCACCATCATAACCATCATCACAACAACCACCATCACACCATCACAACAACTACCATCACACCATCACAACAACCAGCATCACACCATCACAACAACTACCATCACACCATCACAACAAGTACCATCACAATATCACAACAATCACCATCACAGCATCACAACAACTACCATCACACTCTCACAACAACTACCATCACACCATCACAACAACTACCATCACACCATCACAACAACCACCATCACACCATCACAACAACTACCATCACACCATCACAACAACTACCATCACACCATCGCAACAACTACCATCACACCATCACAACAACTACCATCACACCATCACAACAACCACCATCACACCATCACAACAACTACCATCACACCATCACAACAACTACCATCACACCATCACAACAACCACCATCACACCATCACAACAACTACCATCACACCATCACAACAACTACCATCACACCATCACAACAACTACCATCACACTATCCCAACAACTACCATCACACCATCACGACAACTACCATCACACCATCACAACAACTACCATCACACCATCACAACAACCACCATCACACCATCACAACAACCACCATCACAATAACTACCATCACACCATCACAACAACTATCATCACACCTTCGCAACAACCACCATCACACCTTCACAACAACTGCCATGACACCATCACAACAACTACCATCACACCATGGCAACAACCACCATCACACCATCACAACAACTACCATCACACAATGGCAACAACCACCATCACACCTTCACAACAGCCACAATCACACCACCAACACAACAACCACCATCACAACCACCATCACAACAACCACCATCACAACAACCAAAATCACAACAACCACCATCACAACAACCACCATCACACCATGGGAACAACCACTATCACACCATCACAACAACTACCATCACACCATGGCAACAACCACCATCACACCTTCACAACAACCACCATCACACCACCAACACAACAACAACCATCACAACCACCATCACAACAACCACCATCACAACAACCAAAATCACAACAACTACCATCACAAGAACCACCATCACACCACAACAACTACCATCACACGTTCACAACAACCATTATCACACCATCACAACAACCACCATAACAACAGCCACCGTCACGACCACCATCAGAGCCACAATCACAACCACCATCACAACAACCACCATCACAACCACCTTCACAACAACCACTATCACAACCACCAT
>NC_091297.1:6458534-6496034 GCF_038502225.1 Cherax quadricarinatus
AGGAGCTCAACACGAGATTTAAAGAAGTATTTACAGTGGAAACCAGTAGGACTCCAGGAAATCAGAACAGGGGGGTACACCAGCAAGCGCTGAATGAGGTACATATAACCAAGGAGGAGGTGAAGAAGCTGCTATGTGAACTTGACACCTCAAAGGCGGTGGGACCAGACAACATCTCTCCGTGGGTCCTTAAAGAGGGAGAAGAGATACTGTGTGTGCCATTAACAAAGATCTTTAACACATCAATTGAAACAGGGCAACTCCCCGAGGTATGGAAGATGGCAAATGTAGTCCCAATTTTTAAAAAGGGAGACAGACATGAGGCACTAAACTACAGACCTGTATCACTAACGTGTATAGTATGCAAAGTCATGGAGAAGATCATCAGGAGGAGAGTGGAGGAGCACCTGGAAAGAAACAAGTGTATAATCGACAACCAGCACGGTTTCAGGGAAGGGAAATCCTGTGTCACAAACCTACTGGAGTTTTATGACAAGGTGACAGAAGTAAGACAAGAGAGAGAGGGGTGGATCGACAGCATTTTTTTGGACTGCAAGAACGCCTTTGACACAGTTCCTCACAAGAGGTTACTGCAAAAGCTGGAGGATCAGGCACACACAACAGGAAAGGCACTGCAATGGATCAGAGAATACCTGACAGGGAGGCAACAACGAGTCGTGGTACGTGACGAGGTGTCAGAGTGGGCGCCTGTGACAAGCGGGGTTCCACAGGGGTCAGTCCTAGGACCTGTGCTGTTCTTGGTATATGTGAATGACATAACAGAAGGGATAGACTCAGAAGTGTCCTTGTTTGCAGATGATGTGAAGTTAATGAGAAGAATCAAATCGGATGAGGATCAGGCAGGACTACAGAGAGACCTGGACAGGCTACAAGCCTGGTCCAGCAACTGGCTTCTTGAGTTTAACCCTGCCAAATGCAAAGTCATGAAGATTGGGGAAGGGCAAAGAAGACCGCAGACACAATGTAGTTTAGATGGCCAAAGACTGCAAACCTCACTCAAGGAAAAAGATCTGGGGGTGAGTATAACACCGAGCATATCTCCTGAGGCGCACATCAATCAGATAACTGCTGCAGCATATGGGCGCCTGGCAAACTTATGGATAGCGTTCCGATACCTCGGTAAGGATTTGTTCAAGACTCTGTATACCATTTACGTCAGGCCCATACTGGAGTATGCAGCACCAGTTTGGAATCCACACCTAGTCAAGCACGTCAAGAAATTAGAGAAAATGCAAAGGTTTGCAACAAGACTAGTCCCAGAGCTAAGGGGATTGTCCCACAAAGAAAGGTTGAGGGAACTCGGCCAGACGACACTGGAGGACAGGAGGGTCAGGGGAGACATGATAACGACATATAAAATACTGCGCGGAATAGACAAGGTGGGCAAAGACGGGATGTTCTAGAGAAGGGACACAGACACAAGAGGTCACAATTGGAAGTTGAAGACTCAGATGAATCAAAGGGATGTTAGGAATTATTTCTTTAGTCATAGAGTAGTCAGGCCGTGGAATAGCCTAGAAAGTGACGTAGTGGAGGCGGGAACCATACATAGTTTTAAGGCGAGGTATGATAAAGCTCATGGGGCAGGGAGAGAGAGGACTTAGTAGCAATCAGCGAAGAGGCGGGGCCAGGAGCTATGACTCGGCCCCTGCAACCACAAATAGGTGAGTACAAATAGGTGAGTACACACACACACTCTCTTTTTTTTTTTTTTTTTTTTTTACACAGGGTTTGACAAGGTTAAGGATCCCTAGCTCTATTGTCAAGCTAAGAGCTGTTACCTATATCAGCTCATTTGAAAGCATTTTTATTGTTATGAGACATACAAGTAGGGAACAGGATGAAGTTGGAGCCATCTGTGGGCCAGCATTTTCATCTGATCAACTGACTTTATCTCGTTGACATCATTATGCTGTACGAATGTGTTCCATACTCGAGTCATCCTGGATATATATGATCTCAGATGGAGTGATGTTCTGGAGAAGGGTACAGCCAGAGTGAAGTTGCTGCTTTCTGCCCGTCTTGTGGTATAAAAACTTGTTTCACACTGTCCTCGAAGTGGATGCAAGTGTGGTACTCTGACAATATTGGCCTTGTACATAACAGTAAGGCCACCCACATCCTTCCTATGTTGAAGGCTCTGCTGAAATGACAGATCTATCCAGGATGGGTCCAGGCGAGAGATGAGACGTCTTGCTCTGTTCTCTACTCTGTCAAGCAGTCGTAGATGAAAGGGAGGGGGCAGGCAAACCAAGAAAGTGGAGTATACTCAAGGTGTGAGCGCTCTCTCTCTCTCTCTCACTCTCCTATCCTTCTCTCTTCCTTTCTTCCTCTCTCCTCATCTCGTTCTCTCTATCTCTCACCCTCTCCCTCTACCTACACACCAATTTACCTCTCTCTTTCTTCATCTCCACCCTCCATTCACCTTCCATTCTCTCTACCTCTCTCTCTCTGTCTGTCTGTCTCTCTTTTTTTTTTTTTTTTACACAGGGTTTGACAAGGTTAAGGATCCCTAGCTTTATTGACAAGCTATTTACAGGTTAAGGATTCCTAACTTTATTGGCAAGCTAAGAGCTGTTACCTACATCAGCTCATTTGAAAGCATTTTTATTGTTATGAGACATACAAGTAGGGAACAGGATGAAGTTGGAGCCATCTGTGGGCCAGCATTTTCATCTGATCAACTGACTTTATCTCGTTGACATCATTATGCTGTACGAATGTGTTCCATACTCGAGTCATCCTGGGTATGTATGATCTCAGATGGAGTGATGTTCTGGAGAAGGGTACAGCCAGGGTGAAGTTGCTGCTTTCTGCCCGTCTTGTGGCATAAAAGCTTGTTTCACGCTGTCCTCGAAGTGGATCCAAGTGTGGTATTTTGACAATATTGGCCTTGTACATAACAGTAAGGCCACCCACATCCCTCCTATGTTGAAGGCTTTGCTGAAATGACAGATCTTTCCAGGATGGGTCCAGGCGAGAGATGAGACGTCTTGCTGTTCTCTACTCTGTCACATCCCTCTCATCCCTAGCCTAGCCTTCTCCCTATCATTCTCTTTCTCCCTCCCTATCATTCTCTTTCTCTCTCTCTCTCTCTCTCTCTCTCTCTCTCTCTCTCTCTCTCTCTCTCTCTCTCTCTCTCTCTCTCTCTCTCTCTCTCTCTTTCTTTCTCTCTCTCTCTCTCTCTCTCTCTCTCTCTCTCTCTCTCTCTCTCTCTCTCTCTCTCTCTCTCTCTCTCTCTCACTCACTCTCTCTCTCTCTCTCTCTTTCTTTCTTTCTCTCTCTCTCTCTCTCTCTCTCTCTCTCTCTCTCTCTCTCTCTCTCTCACTCACTCTCTCCTCCTCCTATCTGTCTTTCTCTCCTCCCATCTCTCTCATTCCTCTCTCTCTCTCCTCCTCCCTCTATCTACCTACCAATTCATCTTCCTCTCTCTTCCTCTCCACCTTCCACCCATCTTCCTTTCCTCCTCCTCCTCCCCCCTGGCTTCACCCTCTTCCATCTCCTCCCTAGCCTCTTCCCTCACCCCCCCACACACTTTGAAAATACATAAGCTTGTTTCTGGGGTAAAATACATCAACTCCTATATGTGGAAAAAAAGTGGGTAACCAAAGAGGACGGAGACCCAGGGGTCTGGTGGATGAACCCGGGAGAGAAGAACCTGGGAGGAAAGATTGAGAGGTAGCACTCAAACAAATGGAGGAAGAGTGGGGAAGGAAGCTAGCAGAGCTTGGCAGGAAAATGGAGGAGAGGATAGCTTAGGAGAGCAGGAAGTGGGGACTACAAGTCTTAGCAGCAGAAGATAAGATAAAGTGCTTAGATGAGGAACTAAAAAACCTGAAACAGAATAGAGAGACAAATGACAGTACAGACATGACATCAGGAGCATCTATACCAGTCACAGACAAGGGGACTGTAGTGATCCAGGAAAAGATATGTACAATTGATAGACCTGTAGACAATGAAAGAGCTATGACATATGCAGAGACTCCAACAGACAACTGCAGTGGCAAGGAACAGGTGAGCAGGAAAGACAGTCCACTGCAGCAAGGGCAAGGATTGAAGGCAGGAGCATTTCGATGGAAGGAACTAAAACACCTCAGAGGATACAAAGGGAGACTCAGTGGGAGGAGGAGAGGGAGAGGTCAGTGTTTGTCTACGGGATCCGAGAAGTCGAAGGGGAAACCTACGATGAAAGAAACCAGAAGAAGAAAGCAATCGAAGGTATCATGAAAGCAATAGGTGAGGGAGACATGACCCAGGTGACAAATTTTTGGAGAATTGGGTGGTTTGCGAGTGGAAGGAAACGACCGTTCAAAGTCATTTTCAAGGCAGAATCAGCTCGAACAAGGATCCTGCAGGAGAAAGCATGACTGAGGGACAATCCAGAGTACCGGGGAGTGTACCTCAATCACGACAGAACACAAGAAGAAAGGATGATACTGAGAGAAAGGGTGTAAAGACAAAATTAGGAATGAGATGCATTAATGAAGATGAGCAGAACCCAGACTCAGGTGGAAGGGCAAACACACCTTACAGAAACACCCGCAGAAGGACTCCAACCACACACACTGCTCCCTCTGCCCCCACCCCCCATATCACAAACCCCACCCCTACAGCAGCCCCCCCTATTGGCACTCTGTCCCCACCCCCTATCACAAACCCCACCCAAACTGCAACAACCCCAATGCAACTGAACTATCTAAATCAAAACCCACACATTGTTCCCTGTGTCTCCACCCCCTCCATCACAAATCCCACCCCTACAGCAGCCCCCTATGGGCACTCTGCTCCCCCCCATCACAAACCCCACCCACACTGCAAACCCCCATAGCCCCCCCCTCCAGGGCTCCCGCTCTCCCAACCCCAATATTTTCCCAGGACCACTGTGATAGATAAGAAGTTGAAGGTGTTGTACACGAACGCAGATGGATTAAGAAATAAATATGAGGAGTGGCATGAAAGAATCAATGAGAAGTCCCCAGACATCATAGCAGTCACAGAAACGAAGCTCACTGAGACAATAACAGATGTAGTCTTCCCACTGGGATATCAGATCCTGAGGAAAGACAGAAGGAGCAGAGAGAGAGGAGGGGTTGCACTACTCATAAAAAACCGATGGGGTTTTGAGGAAATGGAAGGCATGGGAGAGATTGGAGAAAGGGACTACATAGAAGCTACAATTCAGTCTGGGGAACATAAGGCGACTACCTTATTGTAGTGATGTATAACCCACCACAGAACTGCAGGAGGCCAAGAGAGGAATATGAAGAGAACCTAGCGATGGTGGACACAATGGCTGAGGTGGCATGAAGAGCTCAATCGTGCAGAGCAAAGTTACTGGTTATGGGTGATTTCAACCACAGGGAGATTGACTGGGAAAACCTAGAGCCTTATGGGGGTCCTGACACATGGAGAGCCAATATGATGGATGTGGTACTGGAAAACCTCATGCATCAACATGTCAGGGACACTACCAGAGAGAGAGAGGGGAGGATGAACCAGCAAGACTGGACCTTGTGTTCACCCTGAGCAGTTCAGTCATTGAGGACATCACATATGAGAGGCCCCTTGGAGCTAGCAATCATGTGGTTCTGAATTTTGATTACATAATAGAGCTGCAAGTGGAGAGGGTAACAGGAGTTGATTGGGAAAAGTCAAACTATAAAAAGGGGGACTACAAGGTATGAGGAACTTCCTGCGGGAGGTTCAGTGGGACAGAGAACTGCTAAGAAAGTCAGTAAATGAAATGATGGAATATGTAACAACAAAATGCAAGGAGGCAGAGGAAAGGTTTATTCCCAAGGGCAACAGAATTTATGGGAAGACCAAAGTGAGTCCTTTGTTTACCCGAAGGTGTAAGGAGACAAAAACTAAGTGCATTAGAGAATGGAAGAGGTACACAAAGCAAAGAACACAGGAAAATAAGGAGATCAGTCGAAGAGCCAGAAACGAGTATGCACAGATAAGGAGGGAGGCCCAGCGACAATATGAAAACGACATAGCATCAAAAGTCAAGTCTGACCCGAAACTGTTGTATAGACACATTAGGAGAAACACAAAAGTCAAAGACCAGGTGATCAGGCTGAGGAAAGAAATTAAGGAGCTCACACGAAATGATCAAGAGGTATGTGAGGAGCTCAACACGAGATTTAACGAAGTATTCACAGTGGAGACAAGAAGGACTTGTGGAAGACAGGACAGAGGGGGACGCCAACAGGGAACACACCAACAAGTGCTGGATGACATACACACAACTGAGGAGGAGGTGAAGAAACTGCTCAGTGACCTTGATACCTCAAAGGTAATGGGACCAGACAACATCTCCCCATGGGTCCTTAAAGAGGGAGCAGAAATGCTGTGTGTCCCATTAACCACAATCTTCAAGACATCCCTTGAAACTGGGCAACTATCTGAGGTATGGAAGATGGCAAATGTAGTTCCCATTTTTAAAAAAGGAGACAGAAAAGAGGCACTAAACTACAGACCAGTCTCACTGACGTGTATAGTATACAAAGTCATTGAGAAGATTATCAGGAGGAAAATGGTGGAGCACCTGGAACAGAACAAAATTATAAATGACAACCAGCACAGTTTCATGAAAGGCACATCCTGTGTCACAAACCTTCTGGAGTTTTATGATAAAGTAACAGAAGTAAGAGACGAGAGAGAGAGGGGTGGGTTCATTACATCTTCTTGGATTGCAAGAAGGCCTTTGACACAGTTCCTCACAAGAGATTAGTGCAGAAACTTGAGGATCAGGCGAGTATAACGGGAAGGGCACTTCAGTGGATCAGAGAATACCTGACAGGAAGGCACCAGCGAGTCATGGTATGTGATGAGGTATCACAGTGGGCACCTGTGACGAGCGGGGTCCCACAGGGGTCGGTCCTAGGATCAGTGCTATTTTTGGTATATGTAAATGACATGATGGAAGGGACAGACTCAGAAGTGTCCCTGTTCGCAGATGATGTGAAGCTAATAAGGAGAATTAAATCAGATGACGATCAGGCAGGTCTTCAAGAGACCTGGACAGGCTGGATACGTGGTCCAGCAACTGGCCTCTCGAATTCAACCCTGCCAAATGCAAAGTCATGAAGATTAGGGAAGGGCAAAGAAGACTACAGACGGAGTACAGTCTAGGCGGCCACAGCCTACAAACCTCACTCAAAGAAAAGTATCTCGATGTAAGTATAACACCAGGAACATCTCCTGAGGCACACATCAACCAAATAACTGCTGCAGCAAACGGGCGCCTGGAAACCTAAGAACAGCATTCCTACATCTAAATAAGGAGTCATTTAGGACCCTGTACATATGCATCGACTGTTTGGAACCCACACCTAGCCAAGCATGTAAGTAAACTAAAGAAAGTGCAAAGGTTTGCAACAAAACTAGTCCCGGAGCTAAGAGGTATGTCCTACGAGGAGAAGTTAAGGGAAATCGACATGACAACACTGGAAGGCAGGGGAGTTAGAGGGGATATGATAACGACATATAAAATACTGAGAGGTATAGATAATGTGAACAGAGACAGGATGTTCCAGAGATGGGACACAGCAACGAGGGTTCACAGTTGGAAGCTGAAGACTCAGATGAACCACAGGGATGTTAGGAAGTATTTCTTCAGTCACAGAGTTGTCAGGAAGTGGAATACCATGGGTGATGTAGTGGAAGCAGGATCCATACATAGCTTTAAGAAAAGGTATGATAAAGCTCATGGAGTGGAAAGAGTGACCGGGTAGCGGCCAGGTGAGGAGGCGGGGCCAGGAGCTGTGACTGGACCCCCGCAACCACAACTAAGTGAGTACAACTCGGTGAGTACACACACACACACACATTCAACAAGAGATTCAAAGAAGTGTTCACAGAGGAGACAGAAGGGGCTCCAGAAAGACAGAGAGGTGGGGCACACCACCAAGTGCTGGACACAGTGCACACAACCGAGGAAGAAGTGAAGAGGCTTCTGAGTGAGCTAGATACCTCAAAGGCAATGGGGCCAGATAACATCTCCCCATGGGTATTGAGAGAGGGAGCAGAGGCACTATGTGTACCCCTAACAACAATATTCAATACATCTATCGAAACAGGGAGATTGCCTGAGGCATGGAAGACAACAAATGTAGTCCCAATCTTTAAAAAAGGAGACAGACATGAAGCATTAAACTACAGACCAGTGTCACTGACATGTATAGCATGCAAAATCATGGAGAAGATTATCAGGAGAAGAGTGGTGGAACACCTAGAAAGGAACGATCTCATCAACAGCAGCCAACATGGTTTCAGGGACGGGAAATCCTGTGTCACAAACCTACTGGAGTTCTATGACATGGTGACAGCAGTAAGACAAGAGAGAGAGGGGTGGGTGGATTGCATATTCTTGGACTGCAAGAAGGCGTTTGACACAGTTTCACACAAGAGATTGGTGCTAAAACTGGAGGACCAAGCAGGGATAACAGGGAAGGCACTACAATGGATCAGGGAATAATTGTCAGGAAGACAGCAGCGAGTCATGGTACGTGGCGAGGTGTCAGAGTGGGCACCTGTGACCACCGGGGTCCCACAGGGGTCAGTCCTAGGACCAGTGCTGTTTCTGGTATTTGTGAACGACATGACGGAAGGAATAGACTTTGAGGTGTCCCTGTTTGCAGATGACGTGAAGTTGATGAGAAGAATTCACTCGATCGAAGATCAGGCAGAACTACAAAGGGATCTGGACAGGCTGCAGACCTGGTCCAGCAATTGGCTCCTGGAGTTCAATCCCACCAAGTGCAAAGTCATGAAGATTGGGGAAGGGCAAAGAAGACCACAGACGGAGAACAGTCTATGGGGCCAGAGACTACAAACCTCACTCAAGGAAAAAGATCTTGGGGTGAGTATAACACCAGGCACATCTCCTGAACCGCACATCAACCAAATAACTGCTGCAGCATACGGGCGCCTAGCAAACCTCAGAATAACATTCCGACATCTTAATAACGAATCGTTCAGGACCCTGTACACCGTGTACGTTAGGCCCATATTGGAGTCTGCGGCACCAGTTTGGAACCCACACCTAGCCAAGCACGTAAAGAAACTAGAGAAAGTGTAAAGGTTTGCAACAAGACTAGTCCCAGAGCTATGAGGTATGTCCTACTAGGAGAGGTTAAGGGAAATCAACCTGACGACACTGGAGGACAGGAGAAATAGGGGGGACATGATAACGACATACAAAATACTGAGAGGAATTGACAAGGTGGACAAAGACAGGATGTTCCAGAGATTGGACACAGTAACAAGGGGACACAGTTGGAAGTTGAAGACACAGATGAATCACAGGGATGTTAGGAAGTATTTCTTCAGCCACAGAGTAGTCAGTAAGTGGAATAGTTTGGGAAGCGATGTAGTGGAGGCAGGATCCATACATAGCTTTAAGCAGAGGGATGATAAAGTTAACAGCTCAGGGAGAGTGACCTAGTAGCGACCAGTGAAGAGGCGGGGCCAGGAGCTCGGACTCGACCCCCACAACCTCAACTAGGTGAGTACAACTAGGTGAGTACACACACACTAACACACACACCCATACACATACACACACACACACACACACACACACTCACACACACACACACAAGCACACACACACACGTGGGTCCGTGGGGTGCAGACGTGGGTAAAAAGGCTCCGAAATCCTTAGCGTTGTAAGGCGTGCAATAACAGCTAGCAGTAATCAGTGGTAGTGGAACGTCAGTGAACAATACTACGAGTGATAATTAAAGTTATTAGTTAAAGAAAGTGAGAAAAAAGCTGAAATCATAATATTTCAAAGCGCAAACCGTTGGGGGTCTTATGCGCTGTTGCCACATTGGCAGCGGTAGGCCTGAAGAAGTGACGTCACGACAAGCTGTGTGCCATTATACATATAAAGTGAAGTGTATATAATGTGAAGTGTATACTATCATCAGTGAAGAGTGAAATCGTGTGAGGAAGCGGGATGTATGAGAATATATGGTTATAAACATCACGGGTGAAGGATCTCCAAAATAGAGATTTAAGGCCTACGTACGACGACTTCGTCATCAGCAGCTGGCAACTGTCACCGCACCATTGCAGCGCAAGTTTATTCTCCTATTTGTGGTTTGCATGTTGACGGCCCTGGTTGGCCTTGCATACTGTTTGATACTGGTCACTCACTCCTGCAAGCTATTACCAGAATTAGAATAGACATAGCATAGACATAGAGAATATAGTGTTGACGAGTGTGAGAAGGTAGGTGGGACTAGCTTTTAAGGGCAACATTGTAAGACAGTGCTAGGGTCAAGTCCCAGGAGGGTTGTGTTAGGTCACAAGAAGTTGCGGCCAGTCATTACACCGCACAAGACACTCTCACACACACACACACTCACACACACACACATGCACACACGCACACAGGCAGTGTTACTACCGGTAGTTATTAGCAGTAAGAATACTTAGGAAGCTAGGAAGTCCTCTCTCAATGTGAACAAGGAAAATGATAATAACCAGCAACAATTAATACGTAAATCCAGAAAGGGCAATAAGTGGATAGAGTAGCATAACTGGGAAAGATAAATGAGACTAAATTTGTGCCTACACGACGGATCTTTCAACCACACCACCTAGCCCCCCTAACCCTCCCTCCCTCGCACACAAGCACACACACACAAGGGTAGACACTCACACACACACACACACACACACACACACACACACACACACATACATACACACACACATACACACACACATACACACACACACACATACATAAGCACATACACACACACGCACACACAAACACACACACACACACACACACACACACACACACACACACACACATATACACACACACACCACACACACACCACACACACACACACACACACACCACACACACACACACCACACACACACACCACACACACACACCATACACACACACCACACACACTCACCACACACACACACACCACACACACACACACACCACACATACACACCCCACACACACACACACCACAAATACACACCCCACACACACACACACCACACACACACACACACACCACACACACACACACCACACACACACACCACACACACACACCACACACACACACACCACATGCACACACCACACACACACACACCCTCCACCACTTGACACAAACACTTGACACAAACACGTACCCCCCCTCCACTAACCACCTCTCCCCTTCCCTAACCACCTCACCTTAGCCACCTACCCCACCCCCAAACCACCTAACCCCTCTCCAAACCATCTAACCCCCCAACTACCTCCCTCCCTCCAATAACCATCCTCCCCCGCCCCCCTAACCATCCATCCCCTCTCTCCCTCAAACCATCTAACCCCCTCCCCCAACTATCTCTACCCCTACAATAACCATCCTCCCCCTCCCCCACAACCATCCATCCCCTCTCCTCCTAACCATCTATTCCCCTCCCCCTAACCACCCGTCCCCCTTTCTGTGGAGCAAAGGGGGAACCTAGAACCAGGATGAGGACAAGGGGCTCCAAGGACGAATCTGGGAGAGAGGAATGGGAGGTAGAGCTCAAAAAAAGGGAGGAAGACTGGGGAAGGAGACTAGATGAGCTGGAAAGGAAGATGGAAGAGAGGTTAGCAGCAGAATGCAGAAGGTGGAAGCAACAGGCCACAGCAGCAGAAATCAAGATAGAGAGATTAGAAGAGGAGCTGAGACATCTGAAACAGCACAGAGACAAAGATATTACAGAAGTAGCATCGGCAATGGCTACATCAAACACAGACAACAGGTCTGAAGGAAGCATGGAAACTAAACTGTATGCAGAGGTTCTGTCAAATCCACATGGGGCCAAAACAAAGACATGGAGCACACTAGGACAGAATGAGAGGTTGGAAGACATTGAAGGAACTAGGACATGTGCAAGGACCTTACCAGATACCTGTGGGGGCCAGGAACAGGTGAGCAGGAAGGACAAACCAAGAAGCATAGGGGCCATAACTAGGGAAGGGACTGAAGGAAGGAACACTCCACGGGAAGGAACTAAAACACATCAGAGGATGCAATGGGAGTCACAGTGGGAGGTAGAAAGTGAGAGATCCGTGTTTGTCTATGGGCTAGATGAAGCTAAAGGGGAAACTTATGATGAAAGAAACAGGAGGAGAAAAAAGCGATTGAAGATATCATGAAGGTGATAGGCGAGGGGGACATGACCCAGGTGGCAAATTTTCGGAGAATTGGGTGGTTCACAAAGAAAAGGAATTGGCCTCTCAAAGTAATTCTCAAGGCAGAATCAACCCGAACCATGATCCTGCAGGAGAAAGCACGGCTGAGAGGCAAGCAGGAGTTCCGGAGTGTGTACCTCGATCGAGACAGAACACAGGACGAAAGGAAGACAATGAAAGAGAGAGTTCAAAAACGAAAGGAGAAATGGGAGGAAATGAAAAAGGAGAGCAGAATAACCCAGGATCAAATGGAAGGACAAGTGCACCCCCCAGAAACACCTGCAGAAGGACTCCAGCCACGACACCCACAAGGCAATTGAACAATCCAAACCAACCATCACACACCGATTCCTCTGTTTCCACCCCCCGCACCACAGTTACAGTATTAGAACAGAAGTTGAAGGTTTGGTACACAAATGCAGATGGATTAACGAATAAACATGAGGAATGGCAAGAAAGAATCAATGAGAAGTCCCCAGACATCATAGCAGTTACAGAAACAAAACTCATGGAGACAATAACAGATGCAATCTTCCCACCAGGATACCAGATCATGAGGAAAGATAGAAGGGGCAGGGGGGGAGGTGGGGTTGCTCTGCTCGTAAAAAACAGATGGAAATTCGAGAAAATGGAAGGCATAGATGAGACGGGAGAAAGAGACTACATAGCAGGTACACTTCAGTTTGGGGAACACAAAGTGGTCATTGCAGTGATGTATAATCCACCACAGAACTGCAGGAGGCCAAGAGAGGAATATGAAGAGAGCAACAGAGCAATGGTGGACACACTTGCTGAGGTGGCAAGAAGAGCTCACTCCAGCAGAGCAAAGTTGCTGGTTATGGGGGATTTCAACCACAGGGAGATTGACTAGGAAAACCTGGAGCCACATGGGGGTCCCGAAACATGGAGAGCCAGGATGTTGGACGTGGTGCTGGAAAACCTCATGCACCAACATGTTAAGGACACTACCAGAGTGAGAGGGGAGGATGAACCAGCAAGATTGGACCTTGTGTTCACCCTGGGCAGCTCAGACATCAAGTATGAGAGTCCCCTAGGAGCTAGCGACCACGTGGTTCTGTACTTTGAATACATAGTAGAGCTGCAAGTGGAGAGAATAACAGGAGTTGAATGGGAAAAGCCTGACTATAAAAGAGGGAACTACATAGGGTTGAAGAACTTCCTGCGGGAGGTCCAGTGGGACAGAGAACTGGCAGGAAAGCCAGTAAATGAAATGATGGAATATGTAACAACAAAATGCAAGGAGGCCGTGGAAAGGTTTATTCCCAAGGGCAACAGTAACAATGGGAAGACCAGAACGAGCCCCTGGTTTACCCGACGGTGTAAGGAGGCAAAAACAAAATGCAATAGAGAATGGAAAAAGTACAGAAGGCAGAGAACACACGAAAATAGGGAGATGAGTCGCAGAGCCAGGAATGAGTATGCACAGGTAAGGAGGGAGGCCCAACGACAGTATGAAAATGACATAGCATCGAGAATCAAGACTGACCCGAAACTGTTGTATAGCCACATCAGGAGGAAGACAAGAAAGGAACATCAAGAGGGAATATACCAACAAGTGTTGGATGACATACGAACAACTGAGGAGGAAGTGAAGAAGCTCTTAAGTGATCTTGACACCTCAAAGGCGATGGGACCGGACAACATCTCCCCATGGGTCCTTAGAGAAGGAGCAGAGATGCTGTGCGTGCCTCTAACCACAATCTTCAACACATCCCTTGATACTGGGCAACTACCTGAGAAATGGAAGACAGCTAATGTAGTCCCCATATTTAAGAAAGGAAACAGAAACGAGGCACTAAACTACAGACCTGTGTCTCTGACATGTATTGTGTGCAAAGTCATGGAGAAGATTATCAGGAGGAGAGTGGTCGAACACCAGGAAAGGAACAAGATTATAAATGAAAACCAGCATGGGTTCATGGAAGGCAAATCTTGTATCACAAACCTCCTGGAGTTTTATGACAAGGTAACAGAAGTAAGACACGAGAGAGAGGGGTGGGTAGATTGCGTTTTCCTAGACTGCAGGAAGGCCTTTGACACAGTTCCCCACAAGAGATTAGTACAGAAGCTGGAGGATCAGGCGCATGTAAAAGGGAGGGCACTGCAATGGATAAGGGAATACCTGACAGGGAGGCAGCAACGAGTCATGGTACGTGAAGAGGTATCACAGTGGGCGCCTGTTACGAGCGGGGTCCCACAGGGGTCAGTTCTAGGACCAGTGCTATTTTTGATATATGTGAACGACATGATGGAAGGAATAGACTCTGAAGTGTCCCTGTTCGCAGATGACGTGAAGTTGATGAGAAGAATTAAATCGGACGAGGATGAGGCAGGACTGCAAAGAGACCTGGACAGGCTGGACATGTGGTCCAGTAACTGGCTTCTCAAATTCAATCCAGCCAAATGCAAAGTCATGAAGATTGAGGAGGGGCAAAGAAGACCGCAGACAGAGTATAGGCTAGGTGGACAAAGACTACAGACCTCACTCAGGGAGAAAGACCTTGGGGTGACCATAACACCGAGCACATCACCGGAGGCACACATCAACCAAATAACTGCTGCAGCATATGGGCGCCTAGCAAACCTGAGAATAGCGTTTCGATACCTTAATAAGGAATCGTTCAAGACACTGTACACTGTGTATGTTAGGCCCATACTGGAGTATGCAGCACCAGTCTGGAACCCACACCTGGTCAAGCACGTCAAGAAGTTAGAGAAAGTACAAAGGTTTGCAACAAGGCTAGTCCCAGAGTTCAAGGGAATGTCGTACGAGGAAAGGTTAAGGGAAATCGGACTGACGACACTGGAGGACAGAAGGGTCAGGGGAGACATGATAACGACATACAAGATACTGCGGGGAATAGACAAGGTGGACAGAGATAGGATGTTCCAGAGAGGGGACACAGGGACAAGGGGTCACAACTGGAAGCTGAAGACTCAGACGAGTCACAGGGACGTTAGGAAGTATTTCTTCAGTCATAGAGTTGTCAGCAAGTGGAATAGCCTAGCAAGTGATGTAGTGGAGGCAGGAACCATACATAGTTTTAAGAAGAGGTATGACAAAGCTCAGGAAGCAGAGAGAGAGAGGACCCAGTACCGATCAGTGAAGAGGCAGGGCCAGGAGCTGAGTCTCGACCCCTGCAACCACAATTAGGTGAGTATAATTAGGTGAGTACACACACACACACACAAACACACAAGAGTTTGGACTCGACCCCTGCAACCTCAGCCTCAACTAGGTGAGTACATTGCAAATTTCTACCTGTAGCGTTGCAAGGGACACTACATTTGGTGTCACCATGACAGAGGTGAATGCAGGTCGTAATATCATCACCAACATTGCATTTCCACTACACACTTGTACCAGAACACTTGCCACTCTGAATCATTTAATTAATAGGACAAACACGATAATGTCCGGTCAGGTGACACACTAAACAACGAGTTAATTGTAAATGGTTTACTGGTCTAGGGGAAATTCCTACATAATTGCATTAAACGAATTGTTAATAGTGTTGCTCAACTCGCTCTCAAATATCCTGAGGTCTGTTTACATGTGCAGGCTTCTCTTATTATGTGTAATGATCTTAAAATTTGCACAACGTTAGCACATATATAATACACGTAATATAAAGAATATATATATATATATATATATATATATATATATATATATATATATATATATATATATATATATATATATATATATATATATATATATATATATATATATATATGTGTGTGTGTGTGTGTGTGTGTGTGTGTGTTCGAGGCGGGCACTAACAGCTTAATCGATCAGGCCAACAGCGAAGAGGTTTGGTCTGGGACCGGGCAGCGCGAACGGTGACCTCCGGAAGCGACTCCAGGTAAACTCCAAGTCAACAGTCCATAAGACAGCTAAACAAGATACTGGTGAGTTAAGTCGACAATAACACAACCAGTTCTCTCACTCACAAGAGACGTGGATGTTCATGCAAACTCATAAGATAAACTTTTAGAAGTGACGAGAATGGAAGACTGAGTAGAGTAAGTACACACAGAGAGAAGTAGAGAATAAAGTCAGAATGACGTGACTGGAACAATACATATATAATCAGCACAAGAGAATGAAACTTAAGTCAAATCATAAGTTTCATTTCCCCTGGAGGAATAGGTGAAGAATAAATAGTAAGTGGCTGCTTGAACTCAAACCCCAGCAAATGCAAAGATATGAAGATTGAGGAAGGGGCAAGAAGACCAGGCACAGAGTATGAACTCGAGTGACAGAGGCTGTTGACCTCACTCAGAGAGAAATACCTAGAGGTAACCGTAGTACCTGCTATATCACCAGAGGCTCACACCAACCGAATAATCTCTGCAGCCAATGCTCGTCTGGCAAATCTAAGAGAGCCTTCAGGGGTCTCAACAAAGACACATTCCGGGCTCTATGCACAATATACTTCATGCCCATCTTGGAGTATGCATCATCAGCATGGAGTTTGCACTCTGAAGAGCGTGGAGAAAGTTCAGAAGTATGCAATGAGATGTAGGCTGCGACGAGAGGTTAAAGGAGCTGAATGTAATAACACTGGAGGACAGAACAACCAGGGAAGAAAATCAAAATCTATTTAACGTAGTTGTATGTAAACCATCATGTATTACTTCCAGGAGTTCAGAAACCAACTACTGATAATCGAGTACTGTTCTGAAAACCTATAAACCCAGTCCAAAATTTTCTCTTGCTGGGTGACTTTAATTTAAGACACCTAAAATGGAAAACTGTAACGAAAGCTGAAGTACCGTAGCAGAGAGACTTCCAGGAGTCAGTCCAGATGAAAAGTCTCACTCAACTGAACTACTAAGACTGCAATAAATTCGTTTTATGGTTAGGTTACTTAGAACTTACCTGGAGTCGCTTCTGGAGGTCACATCCCCTGCGGACCGGTCCCAGACCAGGCCTCCTGGTTTTTGGCCTGATCAAAAAAGCTATCAATGACCGCCACTCGTAGTTCAGCATATGCACCATAACCCTGTTGATCAAGAATTCTTTTTCAGGAATGTGTCAATTTTTCCCTAGAAGATAGCTAAAGGGTTGTTGTAATCCCCCCCCCTTCCCTTATGTTTGAAGGGAGGCTGCTAAAGAGTCTTGGTCCTTTTACACTTATTGATTTCTTTCATTGCTCTCTTACTTGTCATTGGAAGTATCCCACACTGTCAAGCCTCTTGTGTTCATAAGTAGTAATTTCGGTGTACAGGTTTAGAATTAATCCCTCCAGTATCTTTCACGAGTACATTATGATGTATCTTTCTCGTCTACGTTCTAAGGAGTACAGTTCTAGGGACGTCAAACACTCCCAGGAAATTAGGTACTTCGCTAACTTTATACTAATTGTCAAGGTTCTCTGTACATTTTTCACCTCAACAATTTCGTAATATTCCGGTCTAGAGAGAAACGTATCATCAATGGCTTGGCATATCCTGATAAGTAAATAATATGTGCAACAGCTAGTTATCTTTATTCCGAAACGTTTTGCCTACACAGTAGTCTTCCTCAGTCGAGTACAGAGAAGGCAGCAGAAGCAGTGGTGATTTAAAGACAATGTAATCTGTCCATCACCTTTGAAGAGAGTTTTGAGGTGGTCAGTCCCTCAGCCACATTCAAGGAGCACAACAATGTTATTGTTGTAACTGCAAAGAAAATGATATATTGGATAACTATAACTTTCAAAATGAAACGTGGCAAGTTAATGATGACTTTTAAAGTCATACTTTCTTCCTGAGCTGCAAAACTGGGAAATGTACAAAGAATTTTCACAGCTCTTAAACAATCGGAAATTACTGGGAGCACCCGAGGTCCCTCGGACTGTACTCCTTAGAACGTAGGCGAGAAAGATACATGATAATCTATACGCGGATGATTCTTGCGGGATTGTTGTCAAACCTGCATACCAAAATGACTAAAAATGTTGACAAGAAGCTTGACAGACGGTGCAAGACACCGCTGGTGAAAAACAGAGTGCTCAATACACGGAGAGTTAATTCAGTAAGTGTAAAGGGGCTACGACTCTTCAGCACCCTCCTTTCATACATCAATGGGATTATTAACTGGCCTCTGCCTGTCTTAGATTTTAGATATTGTTGCCAATGTGACTAGTTTTTTGTGCACTCTAAGAGCCTATAAATACACGAAAGACCTGTGAGCTAGACCCCGGAGAGCTAACAGGAGTACATCTGGATATATATCTACAATTTGTTATCTGGTGCAAGCAAATTTAAGATATTCACTTAATATGACACATCACAGGTTATTATACTGTCCACCGCTACATTCCTCAATAAGTGGACAATGAGGTATACAGTGATCAAGACAATGACCATAAGAATGACAACATGTTTCGTATTTAGTGTGATCATCATGTGTGTGTCTGTCAAACTACCAAAAGTACTTGTAACTAAGCTCCTCAAGAATGCTAGATTATCTGATACACGGAAGGAAGCACTGACCAGGGAAGTGGAAAGTATCGAACTTAAGTTAAAGGACTCATACAGGACCCAGAAGGGACAGGAGGAGCTAAAAGTGATCAGTGAAATTGAAAGAAATTCGAAATGATTCTTTTCATATGCCAAAAACAAGGCAAATATCGGGCCCTTGCTCAGATAAGACGGGACTTACACAGGTGACAACAAGAAAATGCGTGAAATACTGAAATTCCAATATGACTTTGTGTTTAGCAAGCCACAAATCAGTCTAAAGATCGACAATCCAAATGATTTTTTTCAAGAATGAGCCTCAAAACTCCATCAACGTAAGCCATATTTCCAACAGTACCTTAACTCTGACAGATTTTGAGACAGCCATTGACAACATGCTCATGCACTCAGCCCCGGGCCCGGACTCGTGGAACTCTCTGTTCATAAATTACTGCAAGAAACCTCTTTTGTGTGCCTTAAGTATACTATGGAGATGGAGCTGAGACATGGGTGAAATTCCAGTCACTAAAAACGATGGATATAGCCCCACTCCATAAAGGTGGCAGCAAAACATTATCTAAGAACTATAGACCAATAGCTCTAACGTCCTACATGATAAAAATATTTGAAAGAGTGCTAAGAAGCAGGATTGCAAATCACCTGGATTCCCCAAATCTGCACAATCCAGGGCAACATGGGTTCAGGGCAGGTCGCTCCTGCCTCTCACAACTACTGGATCACTATGATATGGTCTTGGATGCACTGGAAGAAAAGTAGAATGCAACTGTAATACCAAGACTTTGCAAAAGCGTTTGACAAGTGTGATCATGGCGTAACAGCGCACAAAATACGTGCTAAAGGAATAAATGGCAAAGTGGGGAGATGGATCTTCAACTTCCTAACCAATCGAACACAAAGAGTAGTGGTCAACAGAGTTAAATCTGAAGCTACAATAGTGAAGAGCTCTGTTGCAGAAGGCACAGTACTCATCCCCATCCTGTTCCTCATCCTCATATCAGACATGTACAGAGATATAATTCACAGCACAGTGTCATCCTTTGCAGACGTTACTAGGATCTGCATGAGACTGTCATCTATTGAGGACACAGTTAACCTTCAAGAAGATATAAACCGAGTTTTCCAATGGGCAAGGGAAAATAATATGATATTCAATGAAGACAAATTCCAACTACTCCGTTACGAAAAACTGGAGGAAATAATAACTAGAACTGAGTATACTACAAACTCTGATCATACAATAGAGCAGAAAAATAATGTAAGGGACCTGGGTGTGGTAATGTCTGAGGATCTCACTTTCAAGGATCACAACAGTGCCATGATCACAACTGCAAAGAAAATGATAGGATGGATAATGAGAACGTTCAAAACAAGAGATGCCAAGCCAATGATGATCCTATTCAAATTATTGTTCTCTCTAGGCTGAAATATTACTGTACATTAACATCCCCATTCAAAGCAGGTGAAAGTGCAGATCTAGAGAATGTACAGAGAACCTTTACTGCACATATAAGTTCCATCAAACACCTCAACTACTGGAAATGCTTGGATACACTTGACTTGAACTCGTTGGAATGAGGCGAGTGTGATATATCATAATTTACACCTGGAAAATCCTAGAAGGAATGGTCCCGAATCTGCACACAGAAATCACTCCCGACGAAAGTAAAAGACTGGGCAGGCAGAGCAAAATACCCCCAGTGAAAAGGAGGGGCACCATTGGTACACTAAGTGACTGGGGCCCAAGACTGTTCAACAGCCTCCCACCAGGCATAAGGGAAATTTCTAATAGGTCCCTGTCTGCCTTCAAGAAGGAACTGGACAGATAATTAAAGTTGGTGCTGGATCAGCCGGGCTGTGGTTCATACGTTGAACTACATGCAGCCAACAGTAACAGCCTGGTTGATTAGGTCCTGATCCACGGGAAGGCCTGGTCATGGACCGGGCAGTGAGGGCGCTGATCCCCGGAATACCCTCCAGGTAGACTCCACGTAGGTAGGTAGGGACCTGGCCGCAGAGGCAGTGACTTCTGGAAGCGACTTCAGGGAACCTTCGGCTAACCTAACAACTACCCCTACACTGTACCTGCTCCCTCTTCACCCTTTCCTCACTTCTTCCCCACCCCTTCCCCACCACCTCTCCACTCCCTCAACACCACCTCCCCACCCCTCAACACCACCTCCCCACTATATCCCCCAACCCCTCCCCAAAGCCACTACCCACCACTGCTACCCCACCACCACCACCTCCCCACCCCCTCTGCACCCCCTCCCCACCCCAACTCACCACCAGATCCCCACCCCTTCCCCAGAAAGTAACATGTCCCATGCAGAGGCACGATCGTACCACCATGAGTTACGGGAAAAAATAAGGGAGACAATGGCCGTGGACAAATGGAACCCAGAGATGCAGAGGGAAAGGCAATGGGAGGAGGAGAGGGAGAAGTCAGTGTTTATTCATGGGCTTCAGGAGAATGAGGGGAGGACACACAATGAATGACAGCAGAAAGAAAAACAGGAGATTGAAAACATCATCAAATAAATAGGCAAGGAGGACATAACTGAGATCGAAAATTTTCAGAGAAAAGGGGAGGTACTTGAAGTGAAGAACTCGGCCAATCAAACTGATTTTCAAGACAGAAACGGTGCAGAACAGACCCTGCAAGAGAAACCATGGCTGAAGGAATCATCAACATACAAGATGGTGTTCATAGACTGCGACAGAACAAGAACAAAATGACAACAGCTGAGGGAGACGACACAGAAATGAAAGGGGCTAGGAAGAGAGACAAGGGCAGAGTCAGCAGAAAACAACCACAGCAGGGCAGAGCAACAAGCACAAGCACACACAGAACCACCCCTAAAACCCCACAGTCAAACATGCTTTCCCAACACAACCCACAATCTACACTTACAGCCCCCACCCCACAGTAGAATCCCACGGTAAACTGCCTGGTCCCCCACCCCCACAGACCCTCAGAACACAGTGTAGGTAAGGAAACTGAAGATATGGTGCACCAACGCCGATGGAATAACGAATAAGTGGGAGTAGTGGCACATAAGAGTCAGAGGCATCACCAGACATCATAGCTCTCACAGAAACCAAGCTCACAGGAATTATAACGGATGCCATTTTTCCAATGGGATATCAGATCCTGAGGAAGGACAGAGGGAACAGAGGAGGTGGAGGAGTGGCACTGCTCATCAGAAACCAATGGGATTTTGATGAGCTGCAGAGAGGTGACAGAGGAGAAGCAAGAGACTACATAATAGGAACACTTTAGTCTGGAGGTCCCAAGGTGGTAATTGGAGTGATGTATAACCCACAACAGAAAACAGCAGGAGGCCAAGGCAAGAGCATGATGAGAGTAATAGAGCGATGGTTGACACACTTGCTGAAGTGGCCAGAAGGGCTCATGCGAGCAGGGCAAACATGCTGTTTGTGGGTGACTTCAATCACAAGGAAATCGACTGGGAGAACCTGGAGCCACATGGGGGCCCAGAAACGTGGACGGCTAAGATGATGGAGGTGATACTGGAAAACCTCATGTACTAACACGTAAGGGACACTACCAGAGAGAGAGAGAGTAAGGCAGATATTGGGGACATCACATATGAAAGCCCCCGCGAGGCCAGCGACCACATGATTCTGAGTTTCGATTATATAGTAGAGTTACAAGTGGAGAAGGAAGCAGGACGGGCAGGACGAATGACGCCAAACTACACGAGAGGGGACTACACAGGCATGAAGAATTTACTATATAGGGTTCAGTGGGACAGAGAACTGGCAGGGAAGTTAGTAAATGAGATGATGGAATATGTGACAACAATATGCAAGGAAACTGAGGAGAGGTTTGTACCGAAGGGTTATACAAATAACGAGAAGTCCAGGATGAGCCCTTGGTTCACTCAAAGTTGTAGAGAGGCCAAAACCAAGTGTGCTAGAGAATGGAAGAAGAATAGATGGCAAAGGACCCAGGAAAATAAGGAGAGCAGTCGTAGAGCCAGAAATGAATATGCACAGGTAAGAAGGAAGACCCAACATAGCAGAGAAAGCCAAATCTGACCCGAGGCTGTTGTGCAGTCACATCAGGAGGAAAACAATAGTCAAGGACCAGATAATCAGGCTGACGAAGGAAGATGGGGAGATCACAAGAAACGTGAGGGGCTCAACATGAGATTCAAAGACGTGTGCCGCATAGTTTGATCGCCAGCGCATTCAGCTCGATAAGGTGTATGCTGTCAGTGGCCTTGAAACCCAACAGAAGAAATCTGGAGTTCGAATCTTCTCCAGTATGGCTGGAAAACATTAGGGACGTGTTTCTGTAAGACTCCTGCTCTCCCTGTTCACATATAAGTTTAAAATGGGTACCTGGGTGTTAGTAGACTTGTGTGGGTTGCATCCTGGGACAAAACTGACTTAATTTGCCCGAAATGCTTAACATAAGGGGCTTTCTATATAGTAGTATGTTATTGATGTCAGCTAGATCTGTATACCATGTACATGTACTTGTAGGAAATAAAGACATTGTTATTATTATTATTATTATTATTATTATTATTATTATTATTATTATTATTATTATTATTATTATTATTATTATTATTATCATTAAGGAACTTCAGAAAGATGGAGAGGTGGGGTACACCATCAAGTGTTGGAAACAATACATACAACCGAGGAAGAAGTGAAGAGGCTGCTAAGCGAGCTAGATACCTCAAAGGCGATGGGGCCGGATAACATCTCTCCATGAGTCCTGAGAGAGGGAGCAGACACACTATGTTTATCACTAACATCAATCTTCAACACATCTATCGAAACAGGGCGACTACGTGGGTATGGAAGACAGCAGACATAGTCCTAGTTTTTAAAAAAAGAGACAGACACAAACCATTAAACTACAGACCAGTGTCACTGACATGTATGCAAAGTCATGGAGAAGAATATCATAATAATAATAATAATAATAATAATAATAATAATAATAATAATAATAATAATAATAATAATAATAATAATAATAATAATAATAATAATAATATATTTATTTACTACAAGTACATGGTATAAAGGACTACCTGACATCAATGACATATTACCATATAGAAAGCCACTTGTTATGCAGAGCATTTCGGGCAAATTAAGTCAGTTTTGTCCCAGGATGCGACCCACACCAGTCGACTAACTCCCAGGTACCCATTTTACTGATGGATGAACATGGATAACCGGTGTAAAGAAATACGCCCAGTGTTTCTACCCTCGCTGGGAATCGAACCCAGACCCTCGCCGTGTGAAGCGAGAGCTTTAGCCACCAGGCCACGGAGCAGAAGAAGAGTGGTGGAGCATCTAGAATAGAATGAGCTTATCAACGACAACCAGCACGGTTTCAGGGACGGGAAATTCTGTGTCACAAACCTACTGGAGTTCCATGACAGTGTGACAGCAGTAAGACAAGAGAGAGAGGTGAGTAGATAGCGTTTTCTTGGACTGTAAGAAGGCATTTAACACAGTTTTACGCAAAAGATTAATGCAAAAGCTGGAGGACCAAGCAGAGATAACGGGGAAGGCACTACAATGGATCAGGGAATACTTACCAGGAAGACAACAGCGAGTCATGGTACGTGGCGAGGTATCAGAGTGGGCACCTGTGACGAGTGGGGTCCCACAGGGCTCAGCCCTAGGACCGGTGCTGTTTCTGGTATTTTTGAACGACATAACGGAAGGAATAGACTCCGAAGTGAATGCAGATGATGTGAAGTTGATGAGAAGAATTCAATCGGACGAAGACCAGGCAGAACTACAGAGGGATCTAGACAGACTGCAGGCCTGCTCCAGAAACCGGCTCCTGGAGTTCAACCCCACCAAGTGCAAAGTCATGAAGATTGGGGAAGGGCAAAGAAGGCCGCAGACGGAGTACAGTCTAGGGGGTCAGAGACTACAAACCTCACTCAAGGAAAAAGATCTTGGGGTGAGTATAACACCAGGCACATCTCCTGAAGCGCACATCAACCAAATAACTGCTGCAGCATATGGGCGCCTAGCAAACCTCAGAACAGCATTCCGACATCTCAACAAGGAATCGTTCAGGACCCTGTACACCGTGTACGTTAGGCCCATATTGGAGTATGCGGCACCAGTTTGGAACCCACACCTAGCCAAGCATGTAAGGAAATTAGAGAAAGTGCAAAGGTTTGCAACAAGATTAGTTCTGGCGCTAGGGGCGTCTCTTACAAGTAGAGGTTAAGGGAAATCGACCTGACGACACTGGAGAACAGGAGAGTTAGGGGGGATATGATAACAAAATACGAAATACTGAGAGGAATCGACAAAGTGGACAGGGATGGGACACAGTAACAAGGAGTCACAATTGGAAGTTGAAGACTCAAATGAATCACAGGGATGACAGGAAGTATTTCTTCAGTCACAGAATTGTCAGGAAGCGGAATTGTCTGGGAAGTAATGTAGTGGAGGCAGGATCCAAACATAGCTTTAAGAAGAGGTATGATAAAGCTCATGGAGCAGGAAGAGTGACGTAGTAGCGACCAGTGAAGAGGCGGGGCCAGGAGCTGTGACTCGACCCCTGAAACCACAATTAGGTAACTACAACTATGTGAGTACACGTACACACATACATGCTTACACACACACACAAACTATGTATGCGTGCGTGAATCGACCCATTCATCCACAAATAGGTGAGTACATATGCTCACACACGCACGCACACACACACACACACACACACACACACACACACACACACACACACACACACACACACACACACACACACACACACACACACACACACACACACACGAGAAAGTGCAAAGGTTTGCAACAAGACTAGTCCCAGAGCTACGGGGATTGTCCTACGAAGAAAGGTTGAGGGAAATCGGCCTGACGACACTGGAGGCCAGGAGGGTCAGGGGAGACATGATAACGACATATAAAATACTGCACGGAATAGATGAGGTGGACAAAGACAGGAAGTTCCAGAGATGGGACACAGACCCAAGAGGTCACAATTGGAAGTTGAAGACTCAGATGAATCAAAGGGATGTTAGGAAGTATTTCTTCAGTCATAGAGTAGTCAAGCCGTGGAATAGCCTAGAAAGTGAAGTAGTGGAGGCGGAAACCATACATAGTTTTAAGACGAGGTTTGATAAAGCTCATGGAGCGGGGAGAGAGAGGGCCTAGTAGCAACCGGTGAAGAGGCGGGGCCAGGAGCTAGGACTCGACCCCTGCAACCACAAATAGGTGAGTACAAATAGGTGAGTACACACACACACACACACACACACACACACACACACACACACACACATACACACACACACACACACACACACACGCACACACACACACACACATACAGACACACACACATATACAGGATTTTACACCTTCCTGTGAAGTGACCCTATAACCCTTCCTTTCCCCCCCATCTCTCTCCCTCTCCTCTCCTCTCCTCTTTCTCTCTCTCTCTCTCTCTCTCTCTCTCTCTCTCTCTCTCTCTCTCTCTCTCTCTCTCTCTCTCTCTCTCTCTCTCTCTCTCTTTCTCTCTCTTTCTCTCTTCCCCTTTCTCTCATCCTCTCTCTCTCCCTCTCCCTCTCTCTCTTCCTCTCTTACTCTCTCTCTTCCTCTTCTTTTATCTCTCTCTCTCTCTTCCCTTGTCACTCCCCCCTCTCTCTTACCTTTTCCCTCTCTCTCACTTTCTCCCCCTTTTTCCCTTCTTGTCCCCTCCTTCTAGGCTCCCCTTCTCTCTCTCCCTATCTCTCACTCTCTCCCCCTTTTTCTTTTTCTCTTTCTCTCTCTCTTTCATTAAAAAAAAAATGGTTGGGACTCGCAGGAATCAGGGATCAGATGACAATGGTACTGGTAGGGAGGAATGGATGGAGGAACAGTGGAAAAGGATAGAGCAAGAATGGGAGAGAAAATTAGGAGAGCTTTCTGAAAAAATGGAGAAAGAGCTCTCTGTGAAATGGGAAAAGAGGTTGGAGAAGGAGACGAAGAATTGGGAGGTACAAGTCGAAACTGCAGTAGCCAGGGTAAAGGTCCTAGAATTTGAGGTAAACAGGCTGAAGCAAGTCTCAGGGGTAGTGACCAGAGAAGACACACCATACGAAGATGAGAGGCTGAACAGGAAGGAAGGAGATATGAATTATGCTAAGGTCATATCAGCCTGCAAAGAAGGGCCAGGGACTGGAAGGGAAGAGCAGATGGGTGCAGATGGAAAGGGAGATAGGTCAAATGCTGAGGCACAACCATGCTACCAAGAGCCACTGGAAAAATCAAGGAAGAAAATGACCACATACAGACAGGAACCAGAGTCACAGAGGGAGAGGCAATGGGAGAAGGAAAGGGCAAAATCAGTGATTATCCATGGCCTTCGGGAGAGAGAGGAAAGGACATACACTGAAAGACGGCAGGAAGAAAGAAAGGAGACTGAGAAAATCATCACGGAAATAGGGGGAGAAGACATGGATGAGATTGTAAATTTTCAGAGAATAGGGGGGTACTTGAAGGGGAGAAACCGACCGATCAAGCTGATTCTCAGGACAGAAACAGTGCGGAACAGGATCCTCCAAGAGAAACCACGGTTGAAAAGCTCGGAAGAGTACAAGAAGGTGTTCCTAGACAGAGACAGAACTCAAACAGAGAGTCAGCAGCTGAGGGAGAGGACAAAAAAGCGAAAGGAGCTAGGAAAGGAGACAAGGATGAAACCAGCAGAGGTCAGTCAGAGCAGAACAGAGCAGCAAGGGCAAGCACACACACAAGTATCCTCAGAACCCCACAACCTATCACACCATCCCAACACACAATACAATCCATACCCACAGCTTCCACCCAACCCCCAACCATAGAATCCCACAGTATGCTACCAGGTCTCCCACCCCCACACGCCCCCCAAACCACAGTGTTGGAAAGGAAACTGAAGGTATGGTACACAAATGCTGATGGAATAACAAACAAGTGGGAGGAGTGGCACGAAAGAGTCAAAGAGGCATCACCAGACATCATAGCGATCACAGAAACCAAGCTTACAGGTATGATAACAGATGCCATCTTTCCAGCGGGATACCAGATCCTGAGAAAAGACAGAAGGAACAGGGGTGGGGGGTGGAGGAGTGGCATTGCTGATCAAACACCGATGGAATTTTGATGAGCTGGAGAGAGGAGACAGCGGAGAAGAAAGTGATTACATAGCGGGAACGCTTCACTCTGGTGGTCCCAAGGTGATAATTCCAGTGATGTATAACCCACCACAGAACAGCAGGAGGCCAAGGCAAGAGTATGACGAGAGCAATAGAGCGATGGTTGACACATTGGCTGCAGTGGCGAGAAGAGCTCATGCATGCAGGGCAAAGCTCCTGATCATGGGCGACTTTAACCACAAGGAGATCGAATGGGAGAACTTGGAGCCACATGGGGGCCAAGATACATGGAGGGCTAAAATGATGGAGGTGGTACTGGAAAACTTCATGTACCAACACGTAAGGGACACTACAAGAGAGAGAGGAGAGGATGAACCAGCAAGACTGGACTTAGTATTCACCTTGAGTAGTGCAGATATTGAGGACATCACATATGAAAGACCCCTTGGGGCCAGCGATCATGTGGTTTTGAGCTTCGAATACACAGTAGAGCTACAAGTGGAGGGGGAAGCAGGAAGGCCAGGACAAATGAAACCAAACTACAGGAAAGGGGACTACACAGGAATGAGGAACTTCCTGAATGAAGTTCAGTGGGACAGAGAACTGGCAGGGAAGCCAATTAATGAGATGATGGAATATGTAGCAACAATGTGCAAGGAGGCTGAGGAGAGGTTTGTACCCAAGGGTAACAGGAATAATGGAAAAGCCAGGATGAGCCCATGGTTCACCCAAAGATGCAAGGAGGCAAAAACCAAGTGTGCTAGGGAATGGAAGAAATATAGAAGGCAAAGGACACAGGAGAATAAGGAGAGCAGTCGTAGAGCCAGAAATGAATATGCACAGATAAGAAGGGAGGCCCAACGTCAATATGAAAACGACATAGCAGCAAAAGCCAAATCTGACCCGAAGCTGTTATACAGCCACATCAGGAAGAAAACAACCGTCAAGGACCAGGTCATCAGGCTAAGGAAGGAAGGAGGAGAGACAACAAGAAATGACTGTGAAGTATGTGAGGAACTCAACAAGAGATTCAAAGAAGTGTTCACAGAGGAGACAGAAGGGGCTCCAGAAAGACGGAGAGGTGGGGTACACCACCATGTGCTGGACACAGTACACACAACCGAGGAAGAAGTGAAGAGGCTTCTGAGTGAGCTAGATACCTCAAAGGCAATGGGGCCAGATAACATCTCTCCATGGGTCCTGAGAGAGGGAGCAGAGGCGCTATGTGTACCCCTAACAACAATATTCAATACATCTATCGAAACAGGGAGATTGCCCGAGGCATGGAAGACAGCAAATGTGGTCCCAATCTTTAAAAAAGGAGACAGACATCAAGCACTGAACTACAGACCAGTGTCACTGACATGTATAGCATGCAAAATCATGGAAAAGATTGTCAGGAGAAGAATGGTGGAACATCTAGAAAGGAATGATCTCATCACCAGCAGCCAACATGGTTTCAGAGACGGGAAATCCTGTGTCACAAACCTACTGGAGTTCTATGACATGGTGACAGCAGTAAGACAAGAGAGATAGGGGTGGGTGGATTGCATTTTCTTGGACTGCAAGAAGGCGTTTGACACAGTACCATACAAGAGATTAGTGCAAAAACTGGAGGACCAAGCAGGGATAACAGGAAAGGCACTGCAATGGATCAGGGAATACTTGTCAGGAAGACAGCAGCGAGTAATGGTACGTGGCGAGGTGTCAGAGTGGGCACCTGTAACCAGCGGGGTCCCACAGGGGTCAGTCCTAGGACCAGTGCTGTTTCTGGTATTTGTGAACGACATGACGGAAGGAATAAACTCCGAGGTGTCCCTGTTCGCAGATGACGTGAAGTTGATGAGAAGAGTTCATTCGATCGAAGACCAGGCAGAACTACAAAGGGATCTGGACAGGCTGCAGACCTGGTCCAGCAACTGGCTCCTGGAGTTCAATCCCACCAAGTGCAAAGTCATGAGGATTGGGGAAGGGCAAAGAAAACTGCAGACGGAGTACAGTCTAGGGGGCCAGAGACTACAAACATCACTCAAGGAAAAAGATCTTGGGGTGAGTATAACACCAGGCACATCTCCTGAAGCGCACATCAACCAAATAACTGCCGCAGCATATGGGCGCCTGGCAAACCTCAGAACAGCATTCCGACATCTTAATAAGGAATCATTCAGGACCCTGTACACCGTGTACGTTAGGCCCATATTGGAGTATGCGGCACCAGTTTGGAACCCACACCTAGCCAAGCATGTAAAGAAACTAGAGAAAGTGCAAAGGTTTGCAACAAGACTAGTCCCAGAGTTAAGAGGTATGTCCTATGAGGAGAGGTTAAGGGAAATAAATCTGACGACACTGGAGGACAGGAGAGATAGGGGGGACATGATAACGACTTACAAAATACTGAGAGGAATTGACAAGGTGGACAAAGACAGGATGTTCCAGAGACTGGACACAGCAACACGGGGACACAGTTGGAAGCTGAAGACACAGATGAATCAAAGGGATGTTAGGAAGTATTTCTTCAGCCACAGAGTAGTCAGGAAGTGGAATAGTTTGGGAAGCGATGTAGTGGAGGCAGGATCCATACATAGCTTTAAGCAGAGGTACGATAAAGCTCATGGTTCAGGGAGAGTGACCTAGTAGCGACCAGTGAAGAGGCGGGGCCAGGAGCTTGGACTCGACCCCTGCAACCTCAACTAGGTGAGTACATATATACACACACACACACCTAGTAGCGATCAGTGAAGAGGCGGGGCCAGGAGCTCGGACTCGACCCCCGCAACCTCAACTAGGTGAGTTCAACTAGGTGAGTACAACTAGGTGAGTACACACACACACACACATACACACACAGACTACTCACTTGGACGGTAAACTAGATGTTAAGGCAACAATGACCCCTGTTAGTGTGTGCAGTAGTTAGGTCCAATTAGAGGTAGTCATGAGTTATCAGTATTATCAGTGGTGTGGGCGAATGTCACTCTCAAGGACCTAAAAAAGGTGATTCCTGTGATACTGGCACTCTCTCTGGCACTCTCTCTAGCTGACTACCAGCACGTCTCTCCTGCTGCCCATGGTGCTACCCATGGTGCTACCCATGGTGATGCCCATGGTGATGTCCATGGTGATGCCCATGGTGATGCCCATGGTGATGTCCATGGTGCTACCCATGGTGATGCCCAAGGTGATGCCCATGGTGCTACCCATGGTGCTACCCATGGTGATGCCCATGGTGATGCCCATGGTGATGCCCATGTTGATGCCCATGGTGATGCCCATGGTGATGTCCATACTGCTGTCCATGGTACTCCCATGGTGATACCCATGCTCCTACCCATGGTGATGCCCATGCTGCTACCCATGGTGATGCCCATGCTGCTACCCATGGTGATGCCCATGGTGATACCCATGGTGATACCCATGCTGATGCCCATGCTGATGCCATGGTGTTACCCATGGTGATCCCCATGCTGCTACCCATGGTGATGCCCATGCTTCTGCCATGCTGCTGCCCATGGTGTTGCCAATGCTGCTGCCCATGGTGTTGCCCATGCTGCTGCCCATGCTGCTCCCCATGATTTTACCCATGGTGTTGCCCATGCTGCTGCCCATGATTTTACCCATGCTACTGCCCATGCTACTGCCCATGCTGCTGCCCATGCTGCTGCCCATGCTGCTACCCATTATGATACACGTTCTGCCACCAGTGCTGCCACCAGTGCTGCCACCAGTGCTGCCACCAGTGCTGCCACCAGTGCTGTCACCAGTGCTGTCACCAGTGCTGCCACCAGTGCTGTCACCAGTGCTGCCACCAGTGCTGCCACCAGTGCTGCCACCAGTGCTGCCACCAGTGCTGCCACCAGTGCTGCCACCAGTGCTGCCACCAGTGCTGTCACCAGTGCTGCCACCAGTGCTGCCACCAGTGCTGTCACCAGTGCTGTCATCAGTGCTGTCACCAGTGCTGCCACCAGTGCTGCCACCAGTGCTGTCACCAGTGCTGCCACCAGTGCTGCCACCAGTGCTGCCACCAGTGCTGCCACCAGTGCTGTCACCAGTGCTGTCACCAGTGCTGCCACCAGTGCTGTCACCAGTGCTGTCATCAGTGCTGTCACCAGTGCTGCCACCAGTGCTGCCACCAGTGCTGTCACCAGTGCTGCCACCAGTGCTGCCACCAGTGCTGCCACCAGTGCTGCCACCAGTGCTGCCACCAGTGCTGTCACCAGTGCTGCCACCAGTGCTGCCACCAGTGCTGTCACCAGTGCTGTCATCAGTGCTGTCACCAGTGCTGCCACCAGTGCTGCCACCAGTGCTGTCATCAGTGCTGCCACCAGTGCTGCCACCAGTGCTGCCACCAGTGCTGTCACCAGTGCTGTCACCAGTGCTGCCACCAGTGCTGCCACCAGTGCTGTCACCAGTGCTGCCACCAGTGCTGCCACCAGTGCTGTCACCAGTGCTGTCACCAGTGCTGTCATCAGTGCTGCCACCAGTGCTGCCACCAGTGCTGCCACCAGTGCTGTCACCAGTGCTGCCACCAGTGCTGCCACCAGTGCTGCCACCAGTGCTGCCACCAGTGCTGTCACCAGTGCTGTCATCAGTGCTGCCACCAGTGCTGCCACCAGTGCTGCCACCAGTGCTGTCACCAGTGCTGCCACCAGTGCTGCCATTCATAACAAGAAGATATCAACGTCCCTGACACTGAGTCTCCACTGATAGCTCTCTGTCAGTGAGTCCCCATTGATTCAAAGTGTTCACACACACACACACACACACACACACACACACACACACACACACACACACACACACACACACACACACACACACACACACACACACACACACACACACAAAGGTCTACAGGTCTACAAAGAGACTTGAACAGGCTGGATGCGTGGTCCAGCAATTCTCTCCTAGAATTCAACCCCGCCAAATACAAAGTCATGAAGATCGGGGAAGGGCAAAGAAGACCGCAGACAGAGAGGCCAAAGACTGCAAACCTCACTCAAGGAGTATGATCTTGGAGTGAGTACAATACCGAGTACGTCGCCAGAAGCACACATTAACCAGTTAACTGCGGCAGCATATGGGCGCCTGGCAAACCTGAGAATAGCGTTCCGATACCTCAATAAGGAATCGTTCAAGACTCTATTCACTGTGTACGTCAGGCCCATACTGGAGTACGCAGCACCAGTTTGGAACGCACACTTGGTCAAGCACGTCAAGAAATAAGAGAGTGCAAAGGTTTGTATCAAGGCTGGTTCCAGAGTTAAAGGGAATGTCCTACGAAGAAAGGTTAAAGGAAATTGGTCTGACGACACTAGAGGACAGGAGGGTCAGGGGTAACATGATAACGACATACAAAATACTACGTGGAATGGATAAGGTAGACAAAGACAAGATGTTCCAGAGATGGGACACAGAAACAAGGGGTCACAATTGGAAGTTGAAGACTCAGATGAGCCAAAGGGATGTTAGGAAGTATGTCTTCAGCCCCAGAGTTGCTAGGAAGTGGAATAGTCTGGCAAGTGAAGTAGTGAAGGCAGGAACCATACATAGTTTTAAGACGAGGTATGATAAAGCTCAAGGAGCAGGGAAAGGGAGGACCCAGTATCGGTCAGTGAAGAGGCGGGGCCAGGAGCTGAGTCTCGATCCCTGCCGCCACAATCAGGTGAGTACACACACACAGGCCCATCTTGAAGTATGCAACACCAGTAAGGAACCCACATCTGGAAAAACATATCCATCACAGCCTGGTTGATCCGGCACTAGGTCAAAGCACTTGCCCATGTTTCCTCATGAAGACTTCTACACTTGTCCCAGCAGTGTCTCTAAATATCTTCTGGTAAGATGTTAAACAATATAGATGTTGATACAATGTTTTCTTATTGTACCCACAGCGTCCCAGCCCCTCGCTGGGTTTATTCTACACTTCCATAGTTGCACACTTATGGCAGTGTGCAGATTTGGAACCAGGCCTTCAAGTACTTTCTGCACGTAAATTATCCTCTTTCTCTCTCTCTCTCTCTCTCTCTCTCTCTCTCTCTCTCTCTCTCTCTCTCTCTCTCTCTCTCTCTCTCTCTCTCTCTCTCTCTCTCTTTTTTTTTTTTTTTTTTTTTTTTTTTTTTTACACAGGGTTTGACAAGGTTAAGGATCCCTAGCTTTATTGACAGCAAGCTAAGAGCTGTTACCTACATCAGCTCATTTGAAAGCATTTTTATTGTTATGAGATATACAAGTAGGAAACAGGATGAAGTTGGAGCCATCTGTGGGCCAGCATTTTCATTTGATCAACTGACTTTATCTCGTTGACATCATTATGCTGTACGAATGTGTTCCGTACTCTAGTCATCCTGGGTATGTATGATCTCAGATGGAGTGATGTTCTGGAGAAGGGTACAGCCAGAGTGAAGTTGCTGCTTTCTGCCCGTCTTGTGGCATAAAAGCTTGTTTCACGCTGTCCTCGAAGTGGATCCAAGTGTGGTATTTTGACAATATTGGCCTTGTACATAACAGTAAGGCCACCCACATCCCTCCTATGTTGAAGGCTCTGCTGAAATGACAGATCTATCCAGGATGGGTCCAGGCGAGAGATGAGACGTCTTGCTCTGTTCTCTACTCTGTCAAGCAGTCGCAGATGAGAGGGGGGGCAGGCAAACCAAGAAAGTGGAGCATACTCAAGGTGCGAGCGTACTTGTGCTTCGTACAGGATCTTGCAACCCCTACTGTCAAGCAGATGGGAGATACGGCGAAGTGCTGTAAGCTTCCTGGCTGCCTTGTTTGCAAGATTTACAACATGGTTCTTCATGGTTAGTTTGGAGTCAAATTTCACCCCAAGGATATCAACTTCTTCTCCAGGTGCCAACATCCTCCCATTCATCCTTACTATTGCACCAGCATTACCATCATGGTGCCTAGAGACGATCATCATTTGCGTTTTCTCAGGTGCAAATGTTACTTGCCATCTATTTCCCCAAGCTGATATAGCTCTCAGCTGGTGATTGATGTAGCTTAGAGCAGCTGGCATTTCTTCTCTTGGATAAGTGAATGTCAGTGTACAGTCGTCTGCATATGCATGTGATTCTGGGATGAGATGAAGAAGGTCGTTGAAGTAGACATTCCATAACAATGGACCCAGCACGCTTCCTTGTGGAACACTTGCCCCAATAGGATGTCTTGCTCTCTCTCTCTCTCTCTCTCTCTCTCTCTCTCTCTCTCTCTCTCTCTCTCTCTCTCTCTCTCTCTCTCTCTCTCTCTCTCTCTCTCTCTCTCTCTCCCTCTCTTTCTCTCTCTCCTCCACTCCAACACTCAGGACTCTGAGGCGTTCCCGGCAATTTAAATACTTTATTGGTTCCATTCCGGCTGTAAATAATCTCTGTATCTTTCCAACTTGGATATTTCTTCTGTCCTGAACAGAGTCGTCAACACAGAACAAAACTCTAAACGTGAGAACACAAGTGATTTAGTGTCACCATTGCCACTATTTCCTTTATTTTGAAAGTTCTCATTATCCACCCATCATCTTCCTGGCTGTCGTGATATTGGCCTTACTGTATTCTTTGAAAGATATGTCAGCCGACATTATTACTCCCAGGTCTTCAACATGTTTCTTTTGTTCTATTTCTTGATACTCTTGTGTTTCATACACAATGTCCTCTTTAAGTTCTTCATTCTTTCCATATGTAAGCAGCAGCAACTTATCATCACTGAACATCATTTTCTTCACCACTGCCTCTGCTAGACTTTGATTATATTTTCTTGCACCGAGAATGGTTTTTTTTTTTTTTGCTAACTTTGGTGCCATCAGCAAATTATGATAGAAAACTGTGGCGAGTGTTTCTATACATGTCCGCTATGAGGATTAGAATCCGTAAAGGTGCCAGAACCTTGCTCTGTGGTACTCAGGTTTCTCGCTTTGCTAATGCTAAGAATTTTCTGTTTTCTACCACTTTTCGTGTTATATTTGTCGGAAAGTTGAATATTCATTTGCCAGCTTCTCATGCTATGCCCATCGCCTTCGTTAGTATAAAATCACCCCCTTGATCACATTTCTCAAATGCCTTTACAAAATCTATGAATACCGTTTCTTTCAGGCTCTAAATATATATTATTATTGCTTGTCTAGGTTGTGCTCTGTCATAAAATTAGAAATAATGGTGTTTCAACCCGTTTCTGAAGACTTTTATGGTGTGTGGTGTTAGGGCTGATGTTCTGTAATTTTTCTGCCAGTGCTCTACTGCCTCCTTAACACAAAGCAGCTATGTGTGTGCACTCTTTAGGCCTCTGGCATTTCACCTAGAGCCAGGCTGTTTCTCCACAGTATGCTGAGTGATCGTGCTAGTTGTATTTTGCACTTTACAAATATGGAATACCACGAATGAGTCCAGGTGCTGTATAAGTGGTAATGATTGCTACCTCTGTGTCGACTCTACGTCGTTAATGCCTTTCAGAGGTGTGGCATGCAAAGAGTACGTAACCTTTATTCGGCGCATGGACACACCCTCATTTACAGGCTATCTCCCCCAACCAGCGAACCAGGTTGCTAAGAGTTGATGATGGGGCCCCATCGTTCAACTAGTGACCAGGTTCTAGCCAATAAGAAGATGGTTTTGGCAATCGCAGAGGTTATGTGGATACCGCTCTCCTGTCTGCCCTTGTCATTCCCATTCTAGAGCTGGTTGAGCACGGTCTGCTATCTTGTGGCTTCTATTTCTGCCTTGCTTACCGTAGAGTGCACTATACTTATTACTGTACATAGTGTACATATTGCTGTTCTAAATTGGTGAAGGATAATATAAGTCTAAACTTTTTCTGCTGTGTTTCTTTTGCTCCCATTACACCTGGGATAACAGGCCTTTGAAATCCTAGGTTGTAATAAGAGGTAATAAACAGAATCTGTATTTCCCACCCTGCTTTCTTGTAGCAGATTGCTGAATAATGACTTATATTCCTCTCATAGAATTTCGCTCATTTCTCTTACACTTTTTTTTTCATCGTCTGTGTATGAAGCTTTTATTAATAATGGGCCAACTCTACAGGCAGTTTTTAAGCTTAGATATTACACATTTTTGGAAATTTTTGGGGTTTCTTTCGGTATCCTGGATTTTTTTTTGTTTCCTTTAAGTTTTTTCAGTTTGTCACGGCAGAAGAGGCGCATTGTGCTCACACACACTGAGGCTCCGGGATCGATCCCCGGCACGGGTGGGAACGTTGGGCATATTTCCTTATACTTACTGTTCCTTTTCACTTAGCAGTAAGTAGGTACCTGGGTGTGTGTCACTTTACACCCGTGGTTCCTGTTCACCTAGCAGTAAGTAGGTACCTGGGTGTCAATTACTTTACACCTGCTGTCCCTGTTCACCTAGCAATAAGTAGCACCTGGATGTTAGGTGACTGGTGTGGGTCGCATTCCGGGGGAGGGGAAGGGCACGATTAAAGATTCCCAAAGTGGAAATAAGTTAGACAGTTCTCGATGACACACTGACTTTGTAAAGGCTATCCTGGGTGTGTATCCCTCCTACCCGGGTGTGTATCCCTCCTACCCGGGTGTGTATACCTCCTACCCGGGTGTGTATCCCACCTACCCGGGAGTGCATACCTCCTACCCGGGAG